>NW_027464658.1:1212500-1216932 GCF_043290135.1 Rhipicephalus microplus | reverse complement strand
TAACCTAACCTAACCTAACCTAACCTAACCTAACCTAACCTAACCTAACCTAACCTAACCTAACCTAACCTAACCTAACCTAACCTAACCTAACCTAACCTAACCTAACCTAACCTAACCTAACCTAACCTAACCTAACCTAACCTAACCTAACCTAACCTAACCTAACCTAACCTAACCTAACCTAACCTAACCTAACCTAACCTAACCTAACCTAACCTAACCTAACCTAACCTAACCTAACCTAACCTAACCTAACCTAACCTAACCTAACCTAACCTAACCTAACCTAACCTAACCTAACCTAACCTAACCTAACCTAACCTAACCTAACCTAACCTAACCTAACCTAACCTAACCTAACCTAACCTAACCTAACCTAACCTAACCTAACCTAACCTAACCTAACCTAACCTAACCTAACCTAACCTAACCTAACCTAACCTAACCTAACCTAACCTAACCTAACCTAACCTAACCTAACCTAACCTAACCTAACCTAACCTAACCTAACCTAACCTAACCTAACCTAACCTAACCTAACCTAACCTAACCTAACCTAACCTAACCTAACCTAACCTAACCTAACCTAACCTAACCTAACCTAACCTAACCTAACCTAACCTAACCTAACCTAACCTAACCTAACCTAACCTAACCTAACCTAACCTAACCTAACCTAACCTAACCTAACCTAACCTAACCTAACCTAACCTAACCTAACCTAACCTAACCTAACCTAACCTAACCTAACCTAACCTAACCTAACCTAACCTAACCTAACCTAACCTAACCTAACCTAACCTAACCTAACCTAACCTAACCTAACCTAACCTAACCTAACCTAACCTAACCTAACCTAACCTAACCTAACCTAACCTAACCTAACCTAACCTAACCTAACCTAACCTAACCTAACCTAACCTAACCTAACCTAACCTAACCTAACCTAACCTAACCTAACCTAACCTAACCTAACCTAACCTAACCTAACCTAACCTAACCTAACCTAACCTAACCTAACCTAACCTAACCTAACCTAACCTAACCTAACCTAACCTAACCTAACCTAACCTAACCTAACCTAACCTAACCTAACCTAACCTAACCTAACCTAACCTAACCTAACCTAACCTAACCTAACCTAACCTAACCTAACCTAACCTAACCTAACCTAACCTAACCTAACCTAACCTAACCTAACCTAACCTAACCTAACCTAACCTAACCTAACCTAACCTAACCTAACCTAACCTAACCTAACCTAACCTAACCTAACCTAACCTAACCTAACCTAACCTAACCTAACCTAACCTAACCTAACCTAACCTAACCTAACCTAACCTAACCTAACCTAACCTAACCTAACCTAACCTAACCTAACCTAACCTAACCTAACCTAACCTAACCTAACCTAACCTAACCTAACCTAACCTAACCTAACCTAACCTAACCTAACCTAACCTAACCTAACCTAACCTAACCTAACCTAACCTAACCTAACCTAACCTAACCTAACCTAACCTAACCTAACCTAACCTAACCTAACCTAACCTAACCTAACCTAACCTAACCTAACCTAACCTAACCTAACCTAACCTAACCTAACCTAACCTAACCTAACCTAACCTAACCTAACCTAACCTAACCTAACCTAACCTAACCTAACCTAACCTAACCTAACCTAACCTAACCTAACCTAACCTAACCTAACCTAACCTAACCTAACCTAACCTAACCTAACCTAACCTAACCTAACCTAACCTAACCTAACCTAACCTAACCTAACCTAACCTAACCTAACCTAACCTAACCTAACCTAACCTAACCTAACCTAACCTAACCTAACCTAACCTAACCTAACCTAACCTAACCTAACCTAACCTAACCTAACCTAACCTAACCTAACCTAACCTAACCTAACCTAACCTAACCTAACCTAACCTAACCTAACCTAACCTAACCTAACCTAACCTAACCTAACCTAACCTAACCTAACCTAACCTAACCTAACCTAACCTAACCTAACCTAACCTAACCTAACCTAACCTAACCTAACCTAACCTAACCTAACCTAACCTAACCTAACCTAACCTAACCTAACCTAACCTAACCTAACCTAACCTAACCTAACCTAACCTAACCTAACCTAACCTAACCTAACCTAACCTAACCTAACCTAACCTAACCTAACCTAACCTAACCTAACCTAACCTAACCTAACCTAACCTAACCTAACCTAACCTAACCTAACCTAACCTAACCTAACCTAACCTAACCTAACCTAACCTAACCTAACCTAACCTAACCTAACCTAACCTAACCTAACCTAACCTAACCTAACCTAACCTAACCTAACCTAACCTAACCTAACCTAACCTAACCTAACCTAACCTAACCTAACCTAACCTAACCTAACCTAACCTAACCTAACCTAACCTAACCTAACCTAACCTAACCTAACCTAACCTAACCTAACCTAACCTAACCTAACCTAACCTAACCTAACCTAACCTAACCTAACCTAACCTAACCTAACCTAACCTAACCTAACCTAACCTAACCTAACCTAACCTAACCTAACCTAACCTAACCTAACCTAACCTAACCTAACCTAACCTAACCTAACCTAACCTAACCTAACCTAACCTAACCTAACCTAACCTAACCTAACCTAACCTAACCTAACCTAACCTAACCTAACCTAACCTAACCTAACCTAACCTAACCTAACCTAACCTAACCTAACCTAACCTAACCTAACCTAACCTAACCTAACCTAACCTAACCTAACCTAACCTAACCTAACCTAACCTAACCTAACCTAACCTAACCTAACCTAACCTAACCTAACCTAACCTAACCTAACCTAACCTAACCTAACCTAACCTAACCTAACCTAACCTAACCTAACCTAACCTAACCTAACCTAACCTAACCTAACCTAACCTAACCTAACCTAACCTAACCTAACCTAACCTAACCTAACCTAACCTAACCTAACCTAACCTAACCTAACCTAACCTAACCTAACCTAACCTAACCTAACCTAACCTAACCTAACCTAACCTAACCTAACCTAACCTAACCTAACCTAACCTAACCTAACCTAACCTAACCTAACCTAACCTAACCTAACCTAACCTAACCTAACCTAACCTAACCTAACCTAACCTAACCTAACCTAACCTAACCTAACCTAACCTAACCTAACCTAACCTAACCTAACCTAACCTAACCTAACCTAACCTAACCTAACCTAACCTAACCTAACCTAACCTAACCTAACCTAACCTAACCTAACCTAACCTAACCTAACCTAACCTAACCTAACCTAACCTAACCTAACCTAACCTAACCTAACCTAACCTAACCTAACCTAACCTAACCTAACCTAACCTAACCTAACCTAACCTAACCTAACCTAACCTAACCTAACCTAACCTAACCTAACCTAACCTAACCTAACCTAACCTAACCTAACCTAACCTAACCTAACCTAACCTAACCTAACCTAACCTAACCTAACCTAACCTAACCTAACCTAACCTAACCTAACCTAACCTAACCTAACCTAACCTAACCTAACCTAACCTAACCTAACCTAACCTAACCTAACCTAACCTAACCTAACCTAACCTAACCTAACCTAACCTAACCTAACCTAACCTAACCTAACCTAACCTAACCTAACCTAACCTAACCTAACCTAACCTAACCTAACCTAACCTAACCTAACCTAACCTAACCTAACCTAACCTAACCTAACCTAACCTAACCTAACCTAACCTAACCTAACCTAACCTAACCTAACCTAACCTAACCTAACCTAACCTAACCTAACCTAACCTAACCTAACCTAACCTAACCTAACCTAACCTAACCTAACCTAACCTAACCTAACCTAACCTAACCTAACCTAACCTAACCTAACCTAACCTAACCTAACCTAACCTAACCTAACCTAACCTAACCTAACCTAACCTAACCTAACCTAACCTAACCTAACCTAACCTAACCTAACCTAACCTAACCTAACCTAACCTAACCTAACCTAACCTAACCTAACCTAACCTAACCTAACCTAACCTAACCTAACCTAACCTAACCTAACCTAACCTAACCTAACCTAACCTAACCTAACCTAACCTAACCTAACCTAACCTAACCTAACCTAACCTAACCTAACCTAACCTAACCTAACCTAACCTAACCTAACCTAACCTAACCTAACCTAACCTAACCTAACCTAACCTAACCTAACCTAACCTAACCTAACCTAACCTAACCTAACCTAACCTAACCTAACCTAACCTAACCTAACCTAACCTAACCTAACCTAACCTAACCTAACCTAACCTAACCTAACCTAACCTAACCTAACCTAACCTAACCTAACCTAACCTAACCTAACCTAACCTAACCTAACCTA
>NW_027464658.1:1032500-1207500 GCF_043290135.1 Rhipicephalus microplus | reverse complement strand
TCACAACATTTCACCTATCGCAGTTTAATACTCGCAATAAAACAACACTATCTCGTTAGATGACGTCGTTTTTGGTAGTTTTACGACGCTACCTAGCTTAAACTAACCTAACCTAACCTAACCTTCGCACTTCTATCGTTAGAAAACGTTTTACTCGCAACTTTACAATGTTTTCTACTAGATTACGACGGTTTCATGCGCTTTCACATTAGATATCGTAGTTCCCGACTTGTAATGTTGAAAAACACTACATCTCACTAAGTGACATTGTTTAATACGGTTTTACGACGGTTGATATGTCAACCTAACCTAACATTCGCACTTGTATCTAAAGACACTCAATTACACTGTTTCGTTCACAATTACGATATTTGCTTGACCTCACAGTTTCTCACCAACTTATTACAGTACAGAACGCTGAATCTCGCTAAATGACATCGTTCTTTAAGGTTTCACGATACTTGCATGCGCTTTACCGAGAATGTCCCAACATAGCAGTTTCGCACTTGTAACGGTAAAACACGCAGTATTTGGATTGTTCATGCCGTTTTGTGTGCTTTCACAACATTTTACCTATCGCAGTTTCGTACTCGCATTAAAACAACACTATCTCGTTAGATGACGTCGTTTTTGGTGGTTTCACGACGCTACCTAGCTTAAACTAACATAACTAACCTAACATAACCTTCGCACTTCTATCGTTAGAAAACGTTTTACTCGCTACTTTACATTGCTTTCTACAACATTACGACGGTTTCAAGCGCTTTCACATTAGATATCGCAGTTCCCAACTTGTAAAGGTGAAAAACACTGCATCTCACTAAGTGACATTGTTTAATGCGGTTTTAGCGCGGTTCATATCTTAACCTAACCTAACCTAACCTAACCCAACCTAACCTAACATAACCTAACCTAACCTAACCTAACCAAACCTAACCTAACGTAACCTAACCTAACCTAACCTAACCTAACCTAACGACGTTTGCAAGCGCTTTCACATTAGATATCGCAGTTCCCGACTTGTAATGGTGAAAACACTGCATCTCACTAAGTGACATTGTTTGATGCGGTTTTAGGACGGTTGATATGTCAACCTAACCTAACATTCGCACTTGTATCTAAAGACGCTCAATTACACTGTTTCGTTCACAATTACGATATTTGCTTGACCTCACAGTTTCTCACCAATTTATTACAGTACAGAACGCTGTATCTCGCTAAATGACATCGTTCTTTAAGGTCTCACGATGCTTGCATGCGCTTTAACGAGAATATCACATTATAGCAGTTTCGCACTTGTAACGGTACAACACGCAGTATCTGGCTTGTTCAAGCCGTTTTGTGTACTTTCACAACATTTCACCTATTGCAGTTTCGTACATGCAATAAAACAACACTATCTCGTTAGATGACGTCCTTTTTGGTGGTCTCACGACGCTACATAGCTTAAACTAACATAACTCAAGCTAACCTTCGCACTTCTATCTTTAGAAAACGTTTTACTCGCAATTTTACAATGTTTTCTACAAGATTACGACGGTTTCATGCGCTTTCACATCAGATATCGCAGTTCCCGACTTGTAATGGTGGAAAACACAGCATCTCACTAAGTGACATTGTTTAATGCGGTTTTAGCGCGGTTCATATCTTAACCTAACCTAACCTTACCTAACCCAACCTAACCTAACCTAACCTAACCAAACCTTACCTAACATACCCTAACCTAACCTAACCTAACCTAACCCAACCCAACCCAACCTAACCTAACCTAACCTAACCTAAACTAACCTAACCCAACAGAACCTAACCTAACCTAACCTAACCCAACCTAACCCAACCCAACCCAACCTAACCTAACCTAAGCTAACCTAACCTAACCTAACCAAACCTAACCTAACCTAACTTAACCTAACCTAACGTAACCTAACCTAACCTATTCTAACGTAACTTAACCTTACCTGACCTAACCTAACGTAACCTAACCTAACCTAACATAACCTAACGTAACCTAACCTAACCTAACGTAACCTAACCTAACCTAACCCAACCTAACCCAACCCAACCCAACCCAACAACACCCAACCCAACCTAACCTAACCTAACCTAACCTTACCTAACCTAACCAAATTATCCTTACCTAACCTAACCTAACCTAACGTAACCTAACCCAACCTAACCTAACCTAACCTAACCTAACCCAACTCAACCCAACCTAACCTAATCTAACCTAACCTAACCTAACCTAACCAAACCTAACCTAACCTAACCTAACCTAACCTAACCTAACGACGGTTGCAAGCGCTTTCACATTAAATATCGCAGTTCCCCACTTTTAATGGTGAAAAACACTGCATCTCAGTACTTGACATTGTTTAATGCGGTTTTACGACGGTTCATATCTTAACCTAACCTAACATTCGCACTTGTATCTAAAAACGCTCTATTACACTGTTTTGTTCACAATTACGATATTTGCATAACCTCACAGTTTTTCACCAACTTATTGCAGTACAGAACGCTGTATCTCGCTAAATGACATTGTTCTTTAAGGTTTCACGATGGTTGCATGCGCTTTAACGAGAATATCACAATATAGCAGTTTCGCACTTGTAACGGTAGAACACGCAGTATTTGGCTTGTTCATGCCGTTTTGTGTGCTTTCACAACATTTCACCTATCGCAGTTTAATACTCGCTATAAAACAACACTATCTCGTTAGATGACGTCGTTTTTGGTAGTTTCACGACGCTACCTAGCTTAAACTAACCTAACCTAACCTAACCTTCGCACTTCTATCGTTAGAAAACGTTTTACTCGCCACTTTACAATGTTTTCTACAAGATTACGACGGTTTCATGCGCTTTCACATTAGATATCGTAGTTCCCGACTTGTAATGTTGAAAAACACTACATCTCACTAAGTGACATTGTTTAATGCGGTTTTACGACGGTTGATATGTCAACCTAACATTCGCACTTGTATCTAAAGACGCTCAATTACACTGTTTCGTTCACAATTACGATATTTGCTTGACCTCACAGTTTCTCACCAACTTATTACAGTACAGAACGCTGTATCTCGCTAAATGACATCGTTCTTTAAGGTTTCACGATACTTGCATGCGCTTTACCGAGAATGTCACAACATAGCACTTTCGCACTTGTAACGGTACAACACGCAGTATTTGGCTTGTTCATACCGTTTTGTGTGCTTTCACAACATTTTACCTATCGCAGTTTCGTACTCGCAATAAAACAACACTATCTCGTTAGATGACGTCGTTTTTGGTGGTTTCACGACGCTACCTAGCTTAAACTAACATAACTCAACCTAACATAACCTTCGCACTTCTATCGTTAGAAAACGTATTACTCGCTACTTTACATTGCTTTCTACAACATTACGACGGTTTCAAGCGCTTTCACATTAGATATCGCAGTTCCAAACTTGTAAAGGTGAAAAACACTGCATCTCACTAAGTGACATTGTTTATTGCGGTTTTACGACGGTTCATACCTTAACCTAACGTAACCTAACCTAACCTAACCCAACCTAACCTAACATAACCTAACCTAACCTAACCTAACCAAACCTAACCTAACGTAACCTAACCTAACCTAACCTAACCTAACCTAACGACGTTTGCAAGCGCTTTCACATTAGATATCGCAGTTCCCAACTTGTAATGGTGAAAAACACTGCATCTCACTAAATGACATTGTTTAATGCGGTTTTACGACGGTTCATGTCTTAATCTAACCTAACATTCGTACTTGTATTGAAAAACGCTCTATTACACTGTTTCGTTCACAATTACGATATTTGCATAACCTCACAGTTTTTCACCAACTTATTGCAGTACAGAACGCTGTATCTCGCTAAATGACATTGTTCTTTAAGGTTTCACGATGCTTGCATGCGCTTCAACGAGAATATCACAATATAGCAGTTTCGCACTTGTAACGGTAGAACACGCAGTATTTGGCTTGTTCATGCCGTTTTGTGTGCATTCACAACATTTCACCTATCGCAGTTTAATACTCGCAATAAAACAACACTATCTCGTTAGATGACGTCGTTTTTGGTAGTTTCACGACGCTACCTAGCTTAAACTAACCTAACCTAACCTAACCTTCGCACTTCTATCGTTAGAAAACGTTTTACTCGCAACTTTACAATGTTTTCTACTAGATTACGACGGTTTCATGCGCTTTCACATTAGATATCGTAGTTCCCGACTTGTAATGTTGAAAAACACTACATCTCACTAAGTGACATTGTTTAATACGGTTTTACGACGGTTGATATGTCAACCTAACCTAACATTCGCACTTGTATTTAAAGACGCTCAATTACACTGTTTCGTTCACAATTACGATATTTGCTTGACCTCACAGTTTCTCACCAACTTATTACAGTACAGAACGCTGAATCTCGCTAAATGACATCGTTCTTTAAGGTTTCACGATACTTGCATGCGCTTTACCGAGAATGTCCCAACATAGCAGTTTCGCACTTGTAACGGTAAAACACGCAGTATTTGGATTGTTCATGCCGTTTTGTGTGCTTTCACAACATTTTACCTATCTCAGTTTCGTACTCGCATTAAAACAACACTATCTCGTTAGATGACGTCGTTATTGGTGGTTTCACGACGCTACCTAGCTTAAACTACCATAACTAACCTAACATAACCTTCGCACTTCTATCGTTAGAAAACGTTTTACTCGCTACTTTACATTGCTTTCTACAACATTACGACGGTTTCAAGCGCTTTCACATTAGATATCGCAGTTCCCAACTTGTAAAGGTGAAAAACACTGCATCTCACTAAGTGACATTGTTTAATGCGGTTTTAGCGCGGTTCATATCTTAACCTAACCTAACCTAACCCAACCTAACCTAACATAACCTAACCTAACCTAACCTAACCAAACCTAACCTAACGTAACCTAACCTAACCTAACCTAACCTAACCTAACCTAACGACGTTTGCAAGCGCTTTCACATTAGATATCGCAGTTCCCGACTTGTAATGGTGAAAACACTGCATCTCACTAAGTGACATTGTTTGATGCGGTTTTAGGACGGTTGATATGTCAACCTAACCTAACATTCGCACTTGTATCTAAAGACGCTCAATTACACTGTTTCGTTCACAATTACGATATTTGATTGACCTCACAGTTTCTCACCAATTTATTACAGTACAGAACGCTGTATCTCGCTAAATGACATCGTTCTTTAAGGTCTCACGATGCTTGCATGCGCTTTAACGAGAATATCACATTATAGCAGTTTCGCACTTGTAACGGTACAACACGCAGTATCTGGCTTGTTCAAGCCGTTTTGTGTACTTTCACAACATTTCACCTATTGCAGTTTCGTACATGCAATAAAACAACACTATCTCGTTAGATGACGTCCTTTTTGGTGGTCTCACGACGCTACCTAGCTTAAACTAACCTAACCTAACCTAACCTTCGCACTTCTATCGTTAGAAAACGTTTTACTCGCAACTTTACAATGTTTTCTACTCGATTACGACGGTTTCATGCGCTTTCACATTAGATATCGTAGTTCCCGACTTGTAATGTTGAAAAACACTACATCTCACTAAGTGACATTGTTTAATACGGTTTTACGACGGTTGATATGTCAACCTAACCTAACATTCGCACTTGTATCTAAAGACACTCAATTACACTGTTTCGTTCACAATTACGATATTTGCTTGACCTCACAGTTTCTCACCAACTTATTACAGTACAGAACGCTGAATCTCGCTAAATGACATCGTTCTTTAAGGTTTCACGATACTTGCATGCGCTTTACCGAGAATGTCCCAACATAGCAGTTTCGCACTTGTAACGGTAAAACACGCAGTATTTGGATTGTTCATGCCGTTTTGTGTGCTTTCACAACATTTTACCTATCGCAGTTTCGTACTCGCATTAAAACAACACTATCTCGTTAGATGACGTCGTTTTTGGTGGTTTCACGACGCTACCTAGCTTAAACTAACATAACTAACCTAACATAACCTTCGCACTTCTATCGTTAGAAAACGTTTTACTCGCTACTTTACATTGCTTTCTACAACATTACGACGGTTTCAAGCGCTTTCACATTAGATATCGCAGTTCCCAACTTGTAAAGGTGAAAAACACTGCATCTCACTAAGTGACATTGTTTAATGCGGTTTTAGCGCGGTTCATATCTTAACCTAACCTAACCTAACCTAACCCAACCTAACCTAACATAACCTAACCTAACCTAACCTAACCAAACCTAACCTAACGTAACCTAACCTAACCTAACCTAACCTAACCTAACGACGTTTGCAAGCGCTTTCACATTAGATATCGCAGTTCCCGACTTGTAATGGTGAAAACACTGCATCTCACTAAGTGACATTGTTTGATGCGGTTTTAGGACGGTTGATATGTCAACCTAACCTAACATTCGCACTTGTATCTAAAGACGCTCAATTACACTGTTTCGTTCACAATTACGATATTTGCTTGACCTCACAGTTTCTCACCAATTTATTACAGTACAGAACGCTGTATCTCGCTAAATGACATCGTTCTTTAAGGTCTCACGATGCTTGCATGCGCTTTAACGAGAATATCACATTATAGCAGTTTCGCACTTGTAACGGTACAACACGCAGTATCTGGCTTGTTCAAGCCGTTTTGTGTACTTTCACAACATTTCACCTATTGCAGTTTCGTACATGCAATAAAACAACACTATCTCGTTAGATGACGTCCTTTTTGGTGGTCTCACGACGCTACATAGCTTAAACTAACATAACTCAAGCTAACCTTCGCACTTCTATCTTTAGAAAACGTTTTACTCGCAATTTTACAATGTTTTCTACAAGATTACGACGGTTTCATGCGCTTTCACATCAGATATCGCAGTTCCCGACTTGTAATGGTGGAAAACACAGCATCTCACTAAGTGACATTGTTTAATGCGGTTTTAGCGCGGTTCATATCTTAACCTAACCTAACCTTACCTAACCCAACCTAACCTAACCTAACCTAACCAAACCTTACCTAACATACCCTAACCTAACCTAACCTAACCTAACCAAACCTAACCTAACCTAACCTAACCTAACCCAACCCAACCCAACCTAACCTAACCTAACCTAACCTAAACTAACCTAACCCAACAGAACCTAACCTAACCTAACCTAACCCAACCTAACCCAACCCAACCCAACCTAACCTAACCTAAGCTAACCTAACCTAACCTAACCAAACCTAACCTAACCTAACTTAACCTAACCTAACGTAACCTAACCTAACCTATTCTAACGTAACTTAACCTTACCTGACCTAACCTAACGTAACCTAACCTAACCTAACATAACCTAACGTAACCTAACCTAACCTAACGTAACCTAACCTAACCTAACCCAACCTAACCCAACCCAACCCAACCCAACAACACCCAACCCAACCTAACCTAACCTAACCTTACCTAACCTAACCAAATTATCCTTACCTAACCTAACCTAACCTAACGTAACCTAACCCAACCTAACCTAACCTAACCTAACCTAACCCAACTCAACCCAACCTAACCTAATCTAACCTAACCTAACCTAACCTAACCTAACCAAACCTAACCTAACCTAACCTAACCTAACCTAACCTAACCTAACGACGGTTGCAAGCGCTTTCACATTAAATATCGCAGTTCCCCACTTTTAATGGTGAAAAACACTGCATCTCAGTACTTGACATTGTTTAATGCGGTTTTACGACGGTTCATATCTTAACCTAACCTAACATTCGCACTTGTATCTAAAAACGCTCTATTACACTGTTTTGTTCACAATTACGATATTTGCATAACCTCACAGTTTTTCACCAACTTATTGCAGTACAGAACGCTGTATCTCGCTAAATGACATTGTTCTTTAAGGTTTCACGATGGTTGCATGCGCTTTAACGAGAATATCACAATATAGCAGTTTCGCACTTGTAACGGTAGAACACGCAGTATTTGGCTTGTTCATGCCGTTTTGTGTGCTTTCACAACATTTCACCTATCGCAGTTTAATACTCGCTATAAAACAACACTATCTCGTTAGATGACGTCGTTTTTGGTAGTTTCACGACGCTACCTAGCTTAAACTAACCTAACCTAACCTAACCTTCGCACTTCTATCGTTAGAAAACGTTTTACTCGCCACTTTACAATGTTTTCTACAAGATTACGACGGTTTCATGCGCTTTCACATTAGATATCGTAGTTCCCGACTTGTAATGTTGAAAAACACTACATCTCACTAAGTGACATTGTTTAATGCGGTTTTACGACGGTTGATATGTCAACCTAACATTCGCACTTGTATCTAAAGACGCTCAATTACACTGTTTCGTTCACAATTACGATATTTGCTTGACCTCACAGTTTCTCACCAACTTATTACAGTACAGAACGCTGTATCTCGCTAAATGACATCGTTCTTTAAGGTTTCACGATACTTGCATGCGCTTTACCGAGAATGTCACAACATAGCACTTTCGCACTTGTAACGGTACAACACGCAGTATTTGGCTTGTTCATACCGTTTTGTGTGCTTTCACAACATTTTACCTATCGCAGTTTCGTACTCGCAATAAAACAACACTATCTCGTTAGATGTCGTCGTTTTTGGTGGTTTCACGACGCTACCTAGCTTAAACTAACATAACTCAACCTAACATAACCTTCGCACTTCTATCGTTAGAAAACGTATTACTCGCTACTTTACATTGCTTTCTACAACATTACGACGGTTTCAAGCGCTTTCACATTAGATATCGCAGTTCCAAACTTGTAAAGGTGAAAAACACTGCATCTCACTAAGTGACATTGTTTATTGCGGTTTTACGACGGTTCATACCTTAACCTAACGTAACCTAACCTAACCTAACCCAACCTAACCTAACATAACCTAACCTAACCTAACCTAACCAAACCTAACCTAACGTAACCTAACCTAACCTAACCTAACCTAACCTAACGAAGTTTGCAAGCGCTTTCACATTAGATATCGCAGTTCCCAACTTGTAATGGTGAAAAACACTGCATCTCACTAAATGACATTGTTTAATGCGGTTTTACGACGGTTCATGTCTTAATCTAACCTAACATTCGTACTTGTATTGAAAAACGCTCTATTACACTGTTTCGTTCACAATTACGATATTTGCATAACCTCACAGTTTTTCACCAACTTATTGCAGTACAGAACGCTGTATCTCGCTAAATGACATTGTTCTTTAAGGTTTCACGATGCTTGCATGCGCTTCAACGAGAATATCACAATATAGCAGTTTCGCACTTGTAACGGTAGAACACGCAGTATTTGGCTTGTTCATGCCGTTTTGTGTGCATTCACAACATTTCACCTATCGCAGTTTAATACTCGCAATAAAACAACACTATCTCGTTAGATGACGTCGTTTTTGGTAGTTTCACGACGCTACCTAGCTTAAACTAACCTAACCTAACCTAACCTTCGCACTTCTATCGTTAGAAAACGTTTTACTCGCAACTTTACAATGTTTTCTACTAGATTACGACGGTTTCATGCGCTTTCACATTAGATATCGTCGTTCCCGACTTGTAATGTTGAAAAACACTACATCTCACTAAGTGACATTGTTTAATACGGTTTTACGACGGTTGATATGTCAACCTAACCTAACATTCGCACTTGTATTTAAAGACGCTCAATTACACTGTTTCGTTCACAATTACGATATTTGCTTGACCTCACAGTTTCTCACCAACTTATTACAGTACAGAACGCTGAATCTCGCTAAATGACATCGTTCTTTAAGGTTTCACGATACTTGCATGCGCTTTACCGAGAATGTCCCAACATAGCAGTTTCGCACTTGTAACGGTAAAACACGCAGTATTTGGATTGTTCATGCCGTTTTGTGTGCTTTCACAACATTTTACCTATCTCAGTTTCGTACTCGCATTAAAACAACACTATCTCGTTAGATGACGTCGTTATTGGTGGTTTCACGACGCTACCTAGCTTAAACTACCATAACTAACCTAACATAACCTTCGCACTTCTATCGTTAGAAAACGTTTTACTCGCTACTTTACATTGCTCTCTACAACATTACGACGGTTTCAAGCGATTTCACATTAGATATCGCAGTTCCCAACTTGTAAAGGTGAAAAACACTGCATCTCACTAAGTGACATTGTTTAATGCGGTTTTAGCGCGGTTCATATCTTAACCTAACCTAACCTAACCTAACCCAACCTAACCTAACATAACCTAACCTAACCTAACCTAACCTAACCAAACCTAACCTAACGTAACCTAACCTAACCTAACCTAACGACGTTTGCAAGCGCTTTCACATTAGATATCGCAGTTCCCGACTTGTAATGGTGAAAACACTGCATCTCACTAAGTGACATTGTTTGATGCGGTTTTAGGACGGTTGATATGTCAACCTAACCTAACATTCGCACTTGTATCTAAAGACGCTCAATTACACTGTTTCGTTCACAATTACGATATTTGATTGACCTCACAGTTTCTCACCAATTTATTACAGTACAGAACGCTGTATCTCGCTAAATGACATCGTTCTTTAAGGTCTCACGATGCTTGCATGCGCTTTAACGAGAATATCACATTATAGCAGTTTCGCACTTGTAACGGTACAACACGCAGTATCTGGCTTGTTCAAGCCGTTTTGTGTACTTTCACAACATTTCACCTATTGCAGTTTCGTACATGCAATAAAACAACACTATCTCGTTAGATGACGTCCTTTTTGGTGGTCTCACGACGCTACATAGCTTAAACTAACATAACTCAAGCTAACCTTCGCACTTCTATCTTTAGAAAACGTTTTACTCGCAATTTTACAATGTTTTCTACAAGATTACGACGGTTTCATGCGCTTTCACATCAGATATCGCAGTTCCCGACTTGTAATGGTGGAAAACACAGCATCTCACTAAGTGACATTGTTTAATGCGGTTTTAGCGCGGTTCATATCTTAACCTAACCTAACCTTACCTAACCCAACCTAACCAAACCTAACCTAACCAAACCTTACCTAACATACCCTAACCTAACCTAACCTAACCTAACCAAACCTAACCTAACCTAACCTAACCTAACCCAACCTAACCCAACCCAACCCAACCCAACAACACCCAACCCAACCTAACCTAACCTAACCTAACCTTACCTAACCTAACCAAATTATCCTTACCTAACCTAACCTAACCTAACGTAACCTAACCCAACCTAACCTAACCTAACCTAACCTAACCCAACTCAACCCAGCCTAACCTAATCTAACCTAACCTAACCTAACCTAACCTAACCAAACCTAACCTAACCTAACCTAACCTAACCTAACCTAACCTAACCTAACGACGGTTGCAAGCGCTTTCACATTAAATATCGCAGTTCCCCACTTTTAATGGTGAAAAACACTGCATCTCAGTACTTGACATTGTTTAATGCGGTTTTACGACGGTTCATATCTTAACCTAACCTAACATTCGCACTTGTATCTAAAAACGCTCTATTACACTGTTTTGTTCACAATTACGATATTTGCATAACCTCACAGTTTTTCACCAACTTATTGCAGTACAGAACGCTGTATCTCGCTAAATGACATTGTTCTTTAAGGTTTCACGATGGTTGCATGCGCTTTAACGAGAATATCACAATATAGCAGTTTCGCACTTGTAACGGTAGAACACGCAGTATTTGGCTTGTTCATGCCGTTTTGTGTGCTTTCACAACATTTCACCTATCGCAGTTTAATACTCGCTATAAAACAACACTATCTCGTTAGATGACGTCGTTTTTGGTAGTTTCACGACGCTACCTAGCTTAAACTAACCTAACCTAACCTAACCTTCGCACTTCTATCGTTAGAAAACGTTTTACTCGCCACTTTACAATGTTTTCTCCAAGATTACGACGGTTTCATGCGCTTTCACATTAGATATCGTAGTTCCCGACTTGTAATGTTGAAAAACACTACATCTCACTAAGTGACATTGTTTAATGCGGTTTTACGACGGTTGATATGTCAACCTAACATTCGCACTTGTATCTAAAGACGCTCAATTACACTGTTTCGTTCACAATTACGATATTTGCTTGACCTCACAGTTTCTCACCAACTTATTACAGTACAGAACGCTGTATCTCGCTAAATGACATCGTTCTTTAAGGTTTCACGATACTTGCATGCGCTTTACCGAGAATGTCACAACATAGCACTTTCGCACTTGTAACGGTACAACACGCAGTATTTGGCTTGTTCATACCGTTTTGTGTGCTTTCACAACATTTTACCTATCGCAGTTTCGTACTCGCAATAAAACAACACTATCTCGTTAGATGACGTCGTTTTTGGTGGTTTCACGACGCTACCTAGCTTAAACTAACATAACTCAACCTAACATAACCTTCGCACTTCTATCGTTAGAAAACGTATTACTCGCTACTTTACATTGCTTTCTACAACATTACGACGGTTTCAAGCGCTTTCACATTAGATATCGCAGTTCCAAACTTGTAAAGGTGAAAAACACTGCATCTCACTAAGTGACATTGTTTATTGCGGTTTTACGACGGTTCATACCTTAACCTAACGTAACCTAACCTAACCTAACCCAACCTAACCTAACATAACCTAACCTAACCTAACCTAACCAAACCTAACCTAACGTAACCTAACCTAACCTAACCTAACCTAACCTAACGACGTTTGCAAGCGCTTTCACATTAGATATCAAAGTTCCCAACTTGTAATGGTGAAAAACACTGCATCTCACTAAATGACATTGTTTAATGCGGTTTTACGACGGTTCATGTCTTAATCTAACCTAACATTCGTACTTGTATTGAAAAACGCTCTATTACACTGTTTCGTTCACAATTACGATATTTGCATAACCTCACAGTTTTTCACCAGCTTATTGCAGTACAGAACGCTGTATCTCGCTAAATGACATTGTTCTTTAAGGTTTCACGATGCTTGCATGCGCTTCAACGAGAATATCACGATATAGCAGTTTCGCACTTGTAACGGTAGAACACGCAGTATTTGGCTTGTTCATGCCGTTTTGTGTGCATTCACAACATTTCACCTATCGCAGTTTAATACTCGCAATAAAACAACACTATCTCGTTAGATGACGTCGTTTTTGGTAGTTTCACGACGCTACCTAGCTTAAACTAACCTAACCTAACCTAACCTTCGCACTTCTATCGTTAGAAAACGTTTTACTCGCAACTTTACAATGTTTTCTACTAGATTACGACGGTTTCATGCGCTTTCACATTAGATATCGTAGTTCCCGACTTGTAATGTTGAAAAACACTACATCTCACTAAGTGACATTGTTTAATACGGTTTTACGACGGTTGATATGTCAACCTAACCTAACATTCGCACTTGTATTTAAAGACGCTCAATTACACTGTTTCGTTCACAATTACGATATTTGCTTGACCTCACAGTTTCTCACCAACTTATTACAGTACAGAACGCTGAATCTCGCTAAATGACATCGTTCTTTAAGGTTTCACGATACTTGCATGCGCTTTACCGAGAATGTCCCAACATAGCAGTTTCGCACTTGTAACGGTACAACACGCAGTATCTGGCTTGTTCAAGCCGTTTTGTGTACTTTCACAACATTTCACCTATTGCAGTTTCGTACATGCAATAAAACAACACTATCTCGTTAGATGACGTCCTTTTTGGTGGTCTCACGACGCTACATAGCTTAAACTAACATAACTCAAGCTAACCTTCGCACTTCTATCTTTAGAAAACGTTTTACTCGCAATTTTACAATGTTTTCTACAAGATTACGACGGTTTCATGCGCTTTCACATCAGATATCGCAGTTCCCGACTTGTAATGGTGGAAAACACAGCATCTCACTAAGTGACATTGTTTAATGCGGTTTTAGCGCGGTTCATATCTTAACCTAACCTAACCTTACCTAACCCAACCTAACCTAACCTAACCTAACCAAACCTTACCTAACATACCCTAACCTAACCTAACCTAACCTAACCAAACCTAACCTAACCTAACCTAACCTAACCCAACCCAACCCAACCTAACCTAACCTAACCTAACCTAAACTAACCTAACCCAACAGAACCTAACCTAACCTAACCTAACCCAACCTAACCCAACCCAACCCAACCTAACCTAACCTAAGCTAACCTAACCTAACCTAACCAAACCTAACCTAACCTAACTTAACCTAACCTAACGTAACCTAACCTAACCTATTCTAACGTAACTTAACCTTACCTGACCTAACCTAACCTAACGTAACCTAACCTAACCTAACATAACCTAACGTAACCTAACCTAACCTAACGTAACCTAACCTAACCTAACCCAACCTAACCTACCCAACCCAACCCAACAACACCCAACCCAACCTAACCTAACCTAACCTAACCTTACCTAACCTAACCAAATTATCCTTACCTAACCTAACCTAACCTAACGTAACCTAACCCAACCTAACCTAACCTAACCTAACCTAACCCAACTCAACCCAACCTAACCTAATCTAACCTAACCTAACCTAACCTAACCTAACCAAACCTAACCTAACCTAACCTAACCTAACCTAACCTAACGACGGTTGCAAGCGCTTTCACATTAAATATCGCAGTTCCCCACTTTTAATGGTGAAAAACACTGCATCTCAGTACTTGACATTGTTTAATGCGGTTTTACGACGGTTCATATCTTAACCTAACCTAACATTCGCACTTGTATCTAAAAACGCTCTATTACACTGTTTTGTTCACAATTACGATATTTGCATAACCTCACAGTTTTTCACCAACTTATTGCAGTACAGAACGCTGTATCTCGCTAAATGACATTGTTCTTTAAGGTTTCACGATGGTTGCATGCGCTTTAACGAGAATATCACAATATAGCAGTTTCGCACTTGTAACGGTAGAACACGCAGTATTTGGCTTGTTCATGCCGTTTTGTGTGCTTTCACAACATTTCACCTATCGCAGTTTAATACTCGCTATAAAACAACACTATCTCGTTAGATGACGTCGTTTTTGGTAGTTTCACGACGCTACCTAGCTTAAACTAACCTAACCTAACCTAACCTTCGCACTTCTATCGTTAGAAAACGTTTTACTCGCCACTTTACAATGTTTTCTACAAGATTACGACGGTTTCATGCGCTTTCACATTAGATATCGTAGTTCCCGACTTGTAATGTTGAAAAACACTACATCTCACTAAGTGACATTGTTTAATGCGGTTTTACGACGGTTGATATGTCAACCTAACATTCGCACTTGTATCTAAAGACGCTCAATTACACTGTTTCGTTCACAATTACGATATTTGCTTGACCTCACAGTTTCTCACCAACTTATTACAGTACAGAACGCTGTATCTCGCTAAATGACATCGTTCTTTAAGGTTTCACGATACTTGCATGCGCTTTACCGAGAATGTCACAACATAGCACTTTCGCACTTGTAACGGTACAACACGCAGTATTTGGCTTGTTCATACCGTTTTGTGTGCTTTCACAACATTTTACCTATCGCAGTTTCGTACTCGCAATAAAACAACACTATCTCGTTAGATGACGTCGTTTTTGGTGGTTTCACGACGCTACCTAGCTTAAACTAACATAACTCAACCTAACATAACCTTCGCACTTCTATCGTTAGAAAACGTATTACTCGCTACTTTACATTGCTTTCTACAACATTACGACGGTTTCAAGCGCTTTCACATTAGATATCGCAGTTCCAAACTTGTAAAGGTGAAAAACACTGCATCTCACTAAGTGACATTGTTTATTGCGGTTTTACGACGGTTCATACCTTAACCTAACGTAACCTAACCTAACCTAACCCAACCTAACCTAACATAACCTAACCTAACCTAACCTAACCTAACCAAACCTAACCTAACGTAACCTAACCTAACCTAACCTAACCTAACGACGTTTGCAAGCGCTTTCACATTAGATATCGCAGTTCCCAACTTGTAATGGTGAAAAACACTGCATCTCACTAAATGACATTGTTTAATGCGGTTTTACGACGGTTCATGTCTTAATCTAACCTAACATTCGTACTTGTATTGAAAAACGCTCTATTACACTGTTTCGTTCACAATTACGATATTTGCATAACCTCACAGTTTTTCACCAGCTTATTGCAGTACAGAACGCTGTATCTCGCTAAATGACATTGTTCTTTAAGGTTTCACGATGCTTGCATGCGCTTCAACGAGAATATCACAATATAGCAGTTACGCACTTGTAACGGTAGAACACGCAGTATTTGGCTTGTTCATGCCGTTTTGTGTGCATTCACAACATTTCACCTATCGCAGTTTAATACTCGCAATAAAACAACCCTATCTCGTTAGATGACGTCGTTTTTGGTAGTTTCACGACGCTACCTAGCTTAAACTAACCTAACCTAACCTAACCTTCGCACTTCTATCGTTAGAAAACGTTTTACTCGCAACTTTACAATGTTTTCTACTAGATTACGACGGTTTCATGCGCTTTCACATTAGATATCGTAGTTCCCGACTTGTAATGTTGAAAAACACTACATCTCACTAAGTGACATTGTTTAATACGGTTTTACGACGGTTGATATGTCAACCTAACCTAACATTCGCACTTGTATTTAAAGACGCTCAATTACACTGTTTCGTTCACAATTACGATATTTGCTTGACCTCACAGTTTCTCACCAACTTATTACAGTACAGAACGCTGAATCTCGCTAAATGACATCGTTCTTTAAGGTTTCACGATACTTGCATGCGCTTTACCGAGAATGTCCCAACATAGCAGTTTCGCACTTGTAACGGTAAAACACGCAGTATTTGGATTGTTCATGCCGTTTTGTGTGCTTTCACAACATTTTACCTATCGCAGTTTCGTACTCGCATTAAAACAACACTATCTCGTTAGATGACGTCGTTATTGGTGGTTTCACGACGCTACCTAGCTTAAACTAACATAACTAACCTAACATAACCTTCGCACTTCTATCGTTAGAAAACGTTTTACTCGCTACTTTACATTGCTTTCTACAACATTACGACGGTTTCAAGCGCTTTCACATTAGATATCGCAGTTCCCAACTTGTAAAGGTGAAAAACACTGCATCTCACTAAGTGACATTGTTTAATGCGGTTTTAGCGCGGTTCATATCTTAACCTAACCTAACCTAACCTAACCCAACCTAACCTAACATAACCTAACCTAACCTAACCTAACCAAACCTAACCTAACGTAACCTAACCTAACCTAACCTAACCTAACCTAACGACGTTTGCAAGCGCTTTCACATTAGATATCGCAGTTCCCGACTTGTAATGGTGAAAACACTGCATCTCACTAAGTGACATTGTTTGATGCGGTTTTAGGACGGTTGATATGTCAACCTAACCTAACATTCGCACTTGTATCTAAAGACGCTCAATTACACTGTTTCGTTCACAATTACGATATTTGCTTGACCTCACAGTTTCTCACCAATTTATTACAGTACAGAACGCTGTATCTCGCTAAATGACATCGTTCTTTAAGGTCTCACGATGCTTGCATGCGCTTTAACGAGAATATCACATTATAGCAGTTTCGCACTTGTAACGGTACAACACGCAGTATCTGGCTTGTTCAAGCCGTTTTGTGTACTTTCACAACATTTCACCTATTGCAGTTTCGTACATGCAATAAAACAACACTATCTCGTTAGATGACGTCCTTTTTGGTGGTCTCACGACGCTACATAGCTTAAACTAACATAACTCAAGCTAACCTTCGCACTTCTATCTTTAGAAAACGTTTTACTCGCAATTTTACAATGTTTTCTACAAGATTACGACGGTTTCATGCGCTTTCACATCAGATATCGCAGTTCCCGACTTGTAATGGTGGAAAACACAGCATCTCACTAAGTGACATTGTTTAATGCGGTTTTAGCGCGGTTCATATCTTAACCTAACCTAACCTTACCTAACCCAACCTAACCTAACCTAACCTAACCAAACCTTACCTAACATACCCTAACCTAACCTAACCTAACCTAACCAAACCTAACCTAACCTAACCTAACCTAACCCAACCCAACCCAACCTAACCTAACCTAACCTAACCTAAACTAACCTAACCCAACAGAACCTAACCTAACCTAACCTAACCCAACCTAACCCAACCCAACCCAACCTAACCTAACCTAAGCTAACCTAACCTAACCTAACCAAACCTAACCTAACCTAACTTAACCTAACCTAACGTAACCTAACCTAACCTATTCTAACGTAACCTAACCTTACCTGACCTAACCTAACCTAACGTAACCTAACCTAACCTAACATAACCTAACGTAACCTAACCTAACCTAACGTAACCTAACCTAACCTAACCCAACCTAACCCAACCCAACCCAACCCAACAACACCCAACCCAACCTAACCTAACCTAACCTAACCTTACCTAACCTAACCAAATTATCCTTACCTAACCTAACCTAACCTAACGTAACCTAACCCAACCTAACCTAACCTAACCTAACCTAACCCAACTCAACCCAACCTAACCTAATCTAACCTAACCTAACCTAACCTAACCTAACCAAACCTAACCTAACCTAACCTAACCTAACCTAACCTAACGACGGTTGCAAGCGCTTTCACATTAAATATCGCAGTTCCCCACTTTTAATGGTGAAAAACACTGCATCTCAGTACTTGACATTGTTTAATGCGGTTTTACGACGGTTCATATCTTAACCTAACCTAACATTCGCACTTGTATCTAAAAACGCTCTATTACACTGTTTTGTTCACAATTACGATATTTGCATAACCTCACAGTTTTTCACCAACCTATTGCAGTACAGAACGCTGTATCTCGCTAAATGACATTGTTCTTTAAGGTTTCACGATGGTTGCATGCGCTTTAACGAGAATATCACAATATAGCAGTTTCGCACTTGTAACGGTAGAACACGCAGTATTTGGCTTGTTCATGCCGTTTTGTGTGCTTTCACAACATTTTACCTATCGCAGTTTCGTACTCGCAATAAAACAAGACTATCTCGTTAGATGACGTCGTTTTTGGTGGTTTCACGACGCTACCTAGCTTAAACTAACATAACTCAACCTAACATAACCTTCGCAGTTCTATCGTTAGAAAACGTATTACTCGCTACTTTACATTGCTTTCTACAACATTACGACGGTTTCAAGCGCTTTCACATTAGATATCGCAGTTCCCAACTTGTAAAGGTGAAAAACACTGCATCTCACTAAATGACATTGTTTATTGCGGTTTTACGACGGTTCATACCTTAACCTAACGTAACCTAACCTAACCTAACCCAACCTAACCTAACATAACCTAACCTAACCTAACCTAACCAAACCTAACCTAACGTAACCTAACCTAACCTAACCTAACCTAACCTAACCTAACGACGTTTGCAAGCGCTTTCACATTAGATATCGCAGTTCCCAACTTGTAATGGTGAAAAACACTGCATCTCACTAAGTGACATTGTTTAATGCGGTTTTACGACGGTTCATATCTTAACCTAACCTAACATTCGTACTTGTATTGAAAAACGCTCTATTACACTGTTTCGTTCACAATTACGATATTTGCATAACCTCACAGTTTTTCACCAACTTATTGCAGTACAGAACGCTGTATCTCGCTAAATGACATTGTTCTTTAAGGTTTCACGATGCTTGCATGCGCTTTAACGAGAATATCACAATATAGCAGTTTCGCACTTGTAACGGTAGAACACGCAGTATTTGGCTTGTTCATGCCGTTTTGTGTGCATTCACAACATTTCAGCTATCGCCGTTTAATACTCGCAATAAAACAACACTATCTCGTTAGATGACGTCGTTTTTGGTAGTTTCACGACGCTACCTAGCTTAAACTAACCTAACCTAACCTAACATTCGCACTTCTATCGTTAGAAAACGTTTTACTCGCAACTTTACAATGTTTTCTACAAGATTACGACGGTTTCATGCGCTTTCACATTAGATATCGTAGTTCCCGACTTGTAATGTTGAAAAACACTACATCTCACTAAGTGACATTGTTTAATGCGGTTTTACGACGGTTGATATGTCAACCTAACCTAACATTCGCACTTGTATCTAAAGACGCTCAATTACACTGTTTCGTTCACAATTACGATATTTGCTTGACCCCACAGTTTCTCACCAACTTATTACAGTACAGAACGCTGTATCTCGCTAAATGACATCGTTCTTTGAGGTTTCACGATACTTGCATGCGCTTTACCGAGAATGTCACAACATAGCAGTTTCGCACTTGTAACGGTACAACAAGCAGTATTTGGCTTGTTCATGCCGTTTTGTGTGCTTTCACAACATTTTACCTATCGCAGTTTCGTACTCGCATTAAAACACTATCTCGTTAGATGACGTCGTTTTTGGTGGTTTCACGACGCTACCTAGCTTAAACTAACATAACTCAAACTAACCGAACCTTCGCACTTCTATCGTTAGAAAACGTTTTATTCGCTACTTTACAATGTTTTCTACAAGATTACGACGGTTTCGTGCGCTTTCACATTAGATATCACAGTTCCCGACTTTTAATGGTGAAAAACACTGCAACTCACTAAGTGACATTGTTTAATGCGGTTTTAGCGCGGTTCATATCTTAACCTAACCTAACCTAACCTAACCTGACCTAACCCAACCTAACCTAACCTAACCTAACCTAACCCAACTCAACCCAACCTAACCTAATCTAACCTAACCTAACCAAACCTAACCTAACCTAACCTAACCTAACCTAACCTAACCTAACGACGGTTGCAAGTGCTTTCACATTAAATATCGCAGTTCCCCACTTTTAATGGTGAAAAACACTGCATCTCAGTAATTGACATTGTTTAATGCGGTTTTACGACGGTTCATATCTTAACCTAACCTAACATTCGCACTTGTATCTAAAAACGCTCTATTACACTGTTTTGTTCACAATTACGATATTTGCATAACCTCACAGTTTTTCACCAACTTATTGCAGTACAGAACGCTGTATCTCGCTAAATGACATTGTTCTTTAAGGTTTCTCGATGCTTGCATGCGCTTTAACGAGAATATCACAATATAGCAGTTTCGCACTTGTAACGGTAGAACACGCAGTATTTGGCTTGTTCATGCCGTTTTGTGTGCATTCACAACATTTCACCTATCGCAGTTTAATACTCGCAATAAAACAACACTATCTCGTTAGATGACGTCGTTTTTGGTAGTTTCACGACGCTACCTAGCTTAAACTAACCTAACCTAACCTAACCTTCGCACTTCTATCGTTAGAAAACGTTTTACTCGCAACTTTACAATGTTTTCTACTAGATTACGACGGTTTCATGCGCTTTCACATTAGATATCGTAGTTCCCGACTTGTAATGTTGAAAAACACTACATCTCACTAAGTGACATTGTTTAATACGGTTTTACGACGGTTGATATGTCAACCTAACCTAACATTCGCACTTGTATTTAAAGACGCTCAATTACACTGTTTCGTTCACAATTACGATATTTGCTTGACCTCACAGTTTCTCACCAACTTATTACAGTACAGAACGCTGAATCTCGCTAAATGACATCGTTCTTTAAGGTTTCACGATACTTGCATGCGCTTTACCGAGAATGTCCCAACATAGCAGTTTCGCACTTGTAACGGTAAAACACGCAGTATTTGGATTGTTCATGCCGTTTTGTGTGCTTTCACAACATTTTACCTATCGCAGTTTCGTACTCGCATTAAAACAACACTATCTCGTTAGATGACGTCGTTATTGGTGGATTACGACGCTACCTAGCTTAAACTAACATAACTAACCTAACATAACCTTCGCACTTCTATCGTTAGAAAACGTTTTACTCGCTACTTTACATTGCTTTCTACAACATTACGACGGTTTCAAGCGCTTTCACATTAGATATCGCAGTTCCCAACTTGTAAAGGTGAAAAACACTGCATCTCACTAAGTGACATTGTTTAATGCGGTTTTAGCGCGGTTCATATCTTAACCTAACCTAACCTAACCTAACCCAACCTAACCTAACATAACCTAACCTAACCTAACCTAACCAAACCTAACCTAACGTAACCTAACCTAACCTAACCTAACCTAACCTAACCTAACGACGTTTGCAAGCGCTTTCACATTAGATATCGCAGTTCCCGACTTGTAATGGTGAAAACACTGCATCTCACTAAGTGACATTGTTTGATGCGGTTTTAGGACGGTTGATATGTCAACCTAACCTAACATTCGCACTTGTATCTAAAGACGCTCAATTACACTGTTTCGTTCACAATTACGATATTTGCTTGACCTCACAGTTTCTCACCAATTTATTACAGTACAGAACGCTGTATCTCGCTAAATGACATCGTTCTTTAAGGTCTCACGATGCTTGCATGCGCTTTAACGAGAATATCACATTATAGCAGTTTCGCACTTGTAACGGTACAACACGCAGTATCTGGCTTGTTCAAGCCGTTTTGTGTACTTTCACAACATTTCACCTATTGCAGTTTCGTACATGCAATAAAACAACACTATCTCGTTAGATGACGTCCTTTTTGGTGGTCTCACGACGCTACATAGCTTAAACTAACATAACTCAAGCTAACCTTCGCACTTCTATCTTTAGAAAACGTTTTACTCGCAATTTTACAATGTTTTCTACAAGATTACGACGGTTTCATGCGCTTTCACATCAGATATCGCAGTTCCCGACTTGTAATGGTGGAAAACACAGCATCTCACTAAGTGACATTGTTTAATGCGGTTTTAGCGCGGTTCATATCTTAACCTAACCTAACCTTACCTAACCCAACCTAACCTAACCTAACCTAACCAAACCTTACCTAACATACCCTAACCTAACCTAACCTAACCTAACCAAACCTAACCTAACCTAACCTAACCTAACCCAACCCAACCCAACCTAACCTAACCTAACCTAACCTAAACTAACCTAACCCAACAGAACCTAACCTAACCTAACCTAACCCAACCTAACCCAACCCAACCCAACCTAACCTAACCTAAGCTAACCTAACCTAACCTAACCAAACCTAACCTAACCTAACTTAACCTAACCTAACGTAACCTAACCTAACCTATTCTAACGTAACCTAACCTTACCTGACCTAACCTAACCTAACGTAACCTAACCTAACCTAACATAACCTAACGTAACCTAACCTAACCTAACGTAACCTAACCTAACCTAACCCAACCTAACCCAACCCAACCCAACCCAACAACACCCAACCCAACCTAACCTAACCTAACCTAACCTTACCTAACCTAACCAAATTATCCTTACCTAACCTAACCTAACCTAACGTAACCTAACCCAACCTAACCTAACCTAACCTAACCTAACCCAACTCAACCCAACCTAACCTAATCTAACCTAACCTAACCTAACCAAACCTAACCTAACCTAACCTAACCTAACCTAACCTAACCTAACGACGGTTGCAAGCGCTTTCACATTAAATATCGCAGTTCCCCACTTTTAATGGTGAAAAACACTGCATCTCAGTACTTGACATTGTTTAATGCGGTTTTACGACGGTTCATATCTTAACCTAACCTAACATTCGCACTTGTATCTAAAAACGCTCTATTACACTGTTTTGTTCACAATTACGATATTTGCATAACCTCACAGTTTTTCACCAACCTATTGTAGTACAGAACGCTGTATCTCGCTAAATGACATTGTTCTTTAAGGTTTCACGATGGTTGCATGCGCTTTAACGAGAATATCACAATATAGCAGTTTCGCACTTGTAACGGTAGAACACGCAGTATTTGGCTTGTTCATGCCGTTTTGTGTGCTTTCACAACATTTTACCTATCGCAGTTTCGTACTCGCAATAAAACAAGACTATCTCGTTAGATGACGTCGTTTTTGGTGGTTTCACGACGCTACCTAGCTTAAACTAACATAACTCAACCTAACATAACCTTCGCAGTTCTATCGTTAGAAAACGTATTACTCGCTACTTTACATTGCTTTCTACAACATTACGACGGTTTCAAGCGCTTTCACATTAGATATCGCAGTTCCCAACTTGTAAAGGTGAAAAACACTGCATCTCACTAAGTGACATTGTTTATTGCGGTTTTACGACGGTTCATACCTTAACCTAACGTAACCTAACCTAACCTAACCCAACCTAACCTAACATAACCTAACCTAACCTAACCAAACCTAACCTAACGTAACCTAACCTAACCTAACCTAACCTAACCTAACCTAACGACGTTTGCAAGCGCTTTCACATTAGATATCGCAGTTCCCAACTTGTAATGGTGAAAAACACTGCATCTCACTAAGTGACATTGTTTAATGCGGTTTTACGACGGTTCATATCTTAACCTAACCTAACATTCGTACTTGTATTGAAAAACGCTCTATTACACTGTTTCGTTCACAATTACGATATTTGCATAACCTCACAGTTTTTCACCAACTTATTGCAGTACAGAACGCTGTATCTCGCTAAATGACATTGTTCTTTAAGGTTTCACGATGCTTGCATGCGCTTTAACGAGAATATCACAATATAGCAGTTTCGCACTTGTAACGGTAGAACACGCAGTATTTGGCTTGTTCATGCCGTTTTGTGTGCATTCACAACATTTCACCTATCGCCGTTTAATACTCGCAATAAAACAACACTATCTCGTTAGATGACGTCGTTTTTGGTAGTTTCACGACGCTACCTAGCTTAAACTAACCTAACCTAACCTAACATTCGCACTTCTATCGTTAGAAAACGTTTTACTCGCAACTTTACAATGTTTTCTACAAGATTACGACGGTTTCATGCGCTTTCACATTAGATATCGTAGTTCCCGACTTGTAATGTTGAAAAACACTACATCTCACTAAGTGACATTGTTTAATGCGGTTTTACGACGGTTGGTATGTCAACCTAACCTAACATTCGCACTTGTATCTAAAGACGCTCAATTACACTGTTTCGTTCACAATTACGATATTTGCTTGACCCCACAGTTTCTCACCAACTTATTACAGTACAGAACGCTGTATCTCGCTAAATGACATCGTTCTTTGAGGTTTCACGATACTTGCATGCGCTTTACCGAGAATGTCACAACATAGCAGTTTCGCACTTGTAACGGTACAACAAGCAGTATTTGGCTTGTTCATGCCGTTTTGTGTGCTTTCACAACATTTTACCTATCGCAGTTTCGTACTCGCATTAAAACACTATCTCGTTAGATGACGTCGTTTTTGGTGGTTTCACGACGCTACCTAGCTTAAACTAACATAACTCAAACTAACCGAACCTTCGCACTTCTATCGTTAGAAAACGTTTTATTCGCTACTTTACAATGTTTTCTACAAGATTACGACGGTTTCGTGCGCTTTCACATTAGATATCGCAGTTCCCGACTTTTAATGGTGAAAAACACTGCAACTCACTAAGTGACATTGTTTAATGCGGTTTTAGCGCGGTTCATATCTTAACCTAACCTAACCTAACCTAACCTGACCTAACCCAACCTAACCTAACCTAACCTAACCTAACCCAACTCAACCCAACCTAACCTAATCTAACCTAACCTAACCAAACCTAACCTAACCTAACCTAACCTAACCTAACCTAACCTAACGACGGTTGCAAGCGCTTTCACATTAAATATCGCAGTTCCCCACTTTTAATGGTGAAAAACACTGCATCTCAGTAATTGACATTGTTTAATGCGGTTTTACGACGGTTCATATCTTAACCTAACCTAACATTCGCACTTGTATCTAAAAACGCTCTATTACACTGTTTTGTTCACAATTACGATATTTGCATAACCTCACAGTTTTTCACCAACTTATTGCAGTACAGAACGCTGTATCTCGCTAAATGACATTGTTCTTTAAGGTTTCTCGATGCTTGCATGCGCTTTAACGAGAATATCACAATATAGCAGTTTCGCACTTGTAACGGTAGAACACGCAGTATTTGGCTTGTTCATGCCGTTTTGTGTGCTTTAACAACATTTCACCTATCGCAGTTTAATACTCGCTATAAAACAACACTATCTCGTTAGATGACGTCGTTTTTGGTAGTTTCACGACGCTACCTAGCTTAAACTAACCTAACCTAACCTAACCTTCGCACTTCTATCGTTAGAAAACGTTTTACTCGCCACTTTACAATGTTTTCTACAAGATTACGACGGTTTCATGCGCTTTGACATTAGATATCGTAGTTCCCGACTTGTAATGTTGAAAAACACTACCTCTCACTAAGTGACATTGTTTAATGCGGTTTTACGACGGTTGATATGTCAACCTAACCTAACATTCGCACTTGTATCTAAAGACGCTCAATTACACTGTTTCGTTCACAATTAAGATATTTGCTTGACCTCACAGTTTCTCACCAACTTATTACAGTACAGAACGCTGTATCTCGCTAAATGACATCGTTCTTTAAGGTTTCACGATACTTGCATGCGCTTTACCGAGAATGTCACAACATAGCAGTTTCGCACTTGTAACGGTACAACACGCAGTATTTGGCTTGTTCATGCCGTTTTGTGTGCTTTCACAACATTTTACCTATCGCAGTTTCGTACTCGCAATAAAACAACCCTATCTCGTTAGATGACGTCGTTTTTGGTGGTGTCACGACGCTACCTAGCTTAAACTAACATAACTCAACCTAACATAACCTTCGCACTTCTATCGTTAGAAAACGTTTTACTCGCTACTTTACATTGCTTTCTACAACATTACGACGGTTTCAAGCGCTTTCACATTAGATATCGCAGTTCCCAACTTGTAAAGGTGAAAAACACTGCATCTGACTAAGTGACATTGTTTATTGCGGTTTTACGACGGTTCATACCTTAACCTAACGTAACCTAACCTAACCTAACCCAACCTAACCTAACATAACCTAACCTAACCTAACCTAACAAAACCTAACCTAACGTAACCTAACCTAACCTAACCTAACCTAACGACGTTTGCAAGCGCTTTCACATTAGATATCGCAGTTCCCAACTTGTAATGGTGAAAAACACTGCATCTCACTAAGTGACATTGTTTAATGCGGTTTTACGACGGTTCATATCTTAACCTAACCTAACATTCGTACTTGTATTGAAAAACGCTCTATTACACTGTTTCGTTCACAATTACGGTATTTGCATAACCTCACAGTTTTTCACCAACTTATTGCAGTACAGAACGCTGTATCTCGCTAAATGACATTGTTCTTTAAGGTTTCACGATGCTTGCATGCGCTTTAACGAGAATATCACAATATAGCAGTTTCGCACTTGTAACGGTAGAACACGCAGTATTTGGCTTGTTCATGCCGTTTTGTGTGCATTCACAACATTTCACCTATCGCAGTTTAATACTCGCAATAAAACAACACTATCTCGTTAGATGACGTCGTTTTTGGTAGTTTCACGACGCTACCTAGCTTAAACTAACCTAACCTATCCTAACATTCGCACTTCTATCTTTAGAAAACGTTTTACTCGCAACTTTACAATGTTTTCTACAAGATTACGACGTTTTCATGCGCTTTCACATTAGATATTGTAGTTCCCGACTTGTAATGTTGAAAAACACTACATCTCACTAAGTGACATTGTTTAATGCGGTTTTACGACGGTTGATATGTCAACCTAACCTAACATTCGCACTTGTATCTAAAGACGCTCAATTACACTGTTTCGTTCACAATTACGATATTTGCTTGACCCCACAGTTTCTCACCAACTTATTACAGTACAGAACGCTGTATCTCGCTAAATGACATCGTTCTTTGAGGTTTCACGATACTTGCATGCGCTTTACCGAGAATGTCACAACATAGCAGTTTCGCACTTGTAATGGTACAACACGCAGTATTTGGCTTGTTCATGCCGTTTTGTGTGCTTTCACAACATTTTACCTATCGCAGTTTCGTACTCGCATTAAAACACTATCTCGTTAGATGACGTCGTTTTTGGTGGTTTCACGACGCTACCTAGCTTAAACTAACATAACTCAAACTAACCGAACCTTCGCACTTCTATCGTTAGAAAACGTTTTATTCGCTACTTTACAATGTTTTCTACAAGATTACGACGGTTTCGTGCGCTTTCACATTAGATATCGCAGTTCCCGAATTTTAATGGTGAAAAACACTGCAACTCACTAAGTGACATTGTTTAATGCGGTTTTAGCGCGGTTCATATCTTAACCTAACCTAACCTAACCTAACCTGACCTAACCCAACCTAACCTAACCTAACCTAACCCAACTCAACCCAACCTAACCTAATTTAACCTAACCTAACCTAACCAAACCTAACCTAACCTAACCTAACGATGGTTGCAAGCGCTTTCACATTAAATATCGCAGTTCCCCACTTTTAATGGTGAAAAACACTGCATCTCAGTAATTGACATTGTTTAATGCGGTTTTACGAGGGTTCATATCTTAACCTAACCTAACATTCGCACTTGTATCTAAAAACGCTCAATTACACTGTTTTGTTCACAATTACGATATTTGCATAACCTCACAGTTTTTCACCAACTTATTACAGTACAGAACGCTGTATCTCGCTAAATGACATTTTTCTTTAAGGTTTCACGATGCTTGCATGCGCTTTAACGAGAATATCACAATATAGCAGTTTCGCACTTGTAACGGTAGAACACGCAGTATTTGGCTTGTTCATGCCGTTTTGTGTGCTTTCACAACATTTCACCTATCGCAGTTTAATACTCGCTATAAAACAACACTATCTCGTTAGATGACGTCGTTTTTGGTAGTTTCACGACGCTACCTAGCTTAAACTAACCTAACCTAACCTAACCTTCGCACTTCTATCGTTAGAAAACGTTTTACTCGCCACTTTACAATGTTTTCTACAAGATTACGACGGTTTCATGCGCTTTCACATTAGATATCGTAGTTCCCGACTTGTAATGTTGAAAAACACTACCTCTCACTAAGTGACATTGTTTAATGCGGTTTTACGACGGTTGATATGTCAACCTAACCTAACATTCGCACTTGTATCTAAAGACGCTCAATTACACTGTTTCGTTCACAATTACGATATTTGCTTGACCTCACAGTTTCTCACCAACTTATTACAGTACAGAACGCTGTATCTCGCTAAATGACATCGTTCTTTAAGGTTTCACGATACTTGCATGCGCTTTACCGAGAATGTCACAACATAGCAGTTTCGCACTTGTAACGGTACAACACGCAGTATTTGGCTTGTTCATGCCGTTTTGTGTGCTTTCACAACATTTTACCTATCGCAGTTTCGTACTCGCAATAAAACAACCCTATCTCGTTAGATGTCGTTTTTGGTGGTGTCACGACGCTACCTAGCTTAAACTAACATAACTCAACCTAACATAACCTTCGCACTTCTATCGTTAGAAAACGTTTTACTCGCTACTTTACATTGCTTTCTACAACATTACGACGGTTTCAAGCGCTTTCACATTAGATATCGCAGTTCCCAACTTGTAAAGGTGAAAAACACTGCATCTCACTAAGTGACATTGTTTATTGCGGTTTTACGACGGTTCATACCTTAACCTAACGTAACCTAACCTAACCTAACCCAACCTAACCTAACATAACCTAACCTAACCTAACCTAACCAAACCTAACCTAACGTAACCTAACCTAACCTAACCTAACCTAACCTAACCTAACCTAACGACGTTTGCAAGCGCTTTCACATTAGATATCGCAGTTCCCAACTTGTAATGGTGAAAAACACTGCATCTCACTAAATGACATTGTTTAATGCGGTTTTACGGCGGTTCATATCTTAATCTAACCTAACATTCGTACTTGTATTGAAAAACGCTCTATTACACTGTTTCGTTCACAATTACGATATTTGCATAACCTCACAGTTTTTCACCAACTTATTGCAGTACAGAACGCTGTATCTCGCTAAATGACATTGTTTTTTAAGGTTTCACGATGCTTGCATGCGCTTCAACGAGAATATCACAATATAGCAGTTTCGCACTTGTAACGGTAGAACACGCAGTATTTGGCTTGTTCATGCCGTTTTGTGTGCATTCACAACATTTCACCTATCGCAGTTTAATACTCGCAATAAAACAACACTATCTCGTTAGATGACGTCGTTTTTGGTAGTTTCACGACGCTACCTAGCTTAAACTAACCTAACCTAACCTTCGCACTTCTATCGTTAGAAAACGTTTTACTCGCAACTTTACAATGTTTTCTACTAGATTACGACGGTTTCATGCGCTTTCACATTAGATATCGTAGTTCCCGACTTGTAATGTTGAAAAACACTACATCTCACTAAGTGACATTGTTTAATGCGGTTTTACGACGGTTGATATGTCAACCTAACCTAACATTCGCACTTGTATCTAAAGACGCTCAATTACACTGTTTCGTTCACAATTACGATATTTGCTTGACCTCACAGTTTCTCACCAACTTATTACAGTACAGAACGCTGAATCTCGCTAAATGACATCGTTCTTTAAGGTTTCACGATACTTGCATGCGCTTTACCGAGAATGTCACAACATAGCAGTTTCGCACTTGTAACGGTAAAACACGCAGTATTTGGCTTGTTCATGCCGTTTTGTCTGCTTTCACATTTTACCTATCGCAGTTTCGTACTCGCATTAAAACAACACTATCTCGTTAGATGACGTCGTTTTTGGTGGTTTCACGACGCTACCTAGCTTAAACTAACATAACTAACCTAACATAACCTTCGCACTTCTATCGTTAGGAAACGTTTTACTCGCTACTTTACATTGCTTTCTACAACATTACGACGGTTTCAAGCGCTTTCACATTACATATCGCAGTTCCCAACTTGTAAAGGTGAAAAACACTGCATCTCACTAAGTGACATTGTTTATTGCGGTTTTACGACGGTTCATACCTTAACCTAACGTAACCTAACCTAACCTAACCCAACCTAACCTAACATAACCTAACCTAACCTAACCTAACCAAACCTAACCTAACGTAACCTAACCTAACCTAACCTAACCTAACCTAACCTAACCTAACGACGTTTGCAAGCGCTTTCACATTAGATATCGCAGTTCCCAACTTGTAATGGTGAAAAACACTGCATCTCACTAAATGACATTGTTTAATGCGGTTTTACGACGGTTCATATCTTAATCTAACCTAACATTCGCACTTGTATCTAAAGACGCTCAATTACACTGTTTCGTTCACAATTACGATATTTGCTTCACCTCACAGTTTCTCACCAATTTATTACAGTACAGAACGCTGTATCTCGCTAAATGACATCGTTCTTTAAGGTCTCACGATGCTTGCATGCGCTTTAACGAGAATATCACATTATAGCAGTTTCGCACTTGTAACGGTACAACACACAGTATCTGGCTTGTTCAAGCCGTTTTGTGTACTTTCACAACATATCACCTATTGCAGTTTCGTACATGCAATAAAACAACACTATCTCGTTAGATGACGTCCTTTTTGGTGGTCTCACGACGCTACATAGCTTAAACTAACATAACTCAAGCTAACCTTCGCACTTCTATCTTTAGAAAACGTTTTACTCGCAATTTTACAATGTTTTCTACAAGATTACGACGGTTTCATGCGCTTTCACATTAGATATCGTAGTTCCCGACTTGTAATGTTGAAAAACACTACATCTCACTAAGTGACATTGTTTAATGCGGTTTTACGACGGTTGATATCTCAACCTAACCTAACATTCGCACTTGTATCTAAATACGCTCAATTACACTGTTTCGTTCACAATTACGATATTTGCTTGACCTCACAGTTTCTCACCAACTTATTACAATACAGAACGCTGTATCTCGCTAAATGACATCGTTCTTTAAGGTTTCACGATACTTGCATGCGCTTTAACGAGAATATCACAATAAAGCAGTTTCGCACTTGTAACGGCACAAGACGCAGTATCTGGCTAGTTCATGCCATTTTGTGTGCTTTCTCAATATTTCAACTATCGCAGTTTCGTACTCGCAATAAAACAACACTATCTCGTTAGATGACATCGTTTTTGGTGGTTTCACGACGCTACCTAGCTCAAACTAACCGAACCTTCGCACTTCTATCGTTAGAAAACGTTTTATTCGCTACTTTACAATGTTTTCTACAAGATTACGACGGTTTCATGCGCTTTCACATCAGATATCGCAGTTCCCGACTTGTAATGGTGGAAAACACAGCATCTCACTAAGTGACATTGTTTAATGCGGTTTTAGCGCGGTTCATATCTTAACCTAACCTAACCTTACCTAACCCAACCTAACCTAACCTAACCTAACCAAACCTTACCGAACATACCCTAACCTAACCTAACCTAACCTAACCAAACCTAACCTAACCTAACCTAACCTAAGCCAATCCAACCCAACCTAACCTAACCTCAACTAACCTAACCCAACCTAACCTAACCTAACCTAACCTAACCCAACCTAACCCAACCCAACCCAACCTAACCTAACCTAAGCTAACCTAACCTAACCTAACCAAACCTAACCTAACCTAACTTAACCTAACCTAACGTAACCTAACCTAACCTATTCTAACGTAACCTAACCTTACCTGACCTAACCTAACCTAACGTAACCTAACCTAACCTAACATAACCTAACGTAACCTAACCTAACCTAACCTAACGTAACCTAACCTAACCTAACCCAACCTAACCCAACCCAACCCAACCCAACAACACCCAACCCAACCTAACCTAACCTAACCTAACCTAACCAAATTATCCTTACCTAACCTAACCTAACGTAACCTAACCTAACCTAACCAAACGTAACCTAACCTAACGTAACCTGACCTAACCTAACCTGACCTAACCCAACCTAACCTAACCTAACCTAACTCAACCCAACCTAACCTAATCTAACCTAACCTAACCTAACCTAACCTAACCTAACCTAACCAAACCTAACCTAACCTAACCTAACCTAACATAACCTAAACTAACCTAACGACGGTTGCAAGCGCTTTCACATTAAATATCGCAGTTCCCCACTTTTAATGGTGAAAAACACTGCATCTCAGTAATTGACATTGTTTAATGCGGTTTTACGACGGTTCATATCTTAACCTAACCTAACATTCGCACTTGTATCTAAAAACGCTCTATTACACTGTTTTGTTCACAATTACGATATTTGCATAACCTCACAGTTTTTCACCAACTTATTGCAGTACAGAACGCTGTATCTCGCTAAATGACATTGTTCTTTAAGGTTTCACGATGCTTGCATGCGCTTTAACGAGAATATCACAATATAGCAGTTTCGCACTTGTAACGGTAGAACACGCAGTATTTGGCTTGTTCATGCCGTTTTGTGTGCTTTCACAACATTTCACCTATCGCAGTTTAATACTCGCTATAAAACAACACTATCTCGTTAGATGACGTCGTTTTTGGTAGTTTCACGACGCTACCTAGCTTAAACTAACCGAACCTTCGCACTTCTATCGTTAGAAAACGTTTTATTCGCTACTTTACAATGTTTTCTACAAGATTACGACGGTTTCATGCGCTTTCACATCAGATATCGCAGTTCCCGACTTGTAATGGTGGAAAACACAGCATCTCACTAAGTGACATTGTTTAATGCGGTTTTAGCGCAGTTCATATCTTAACCTAACCTAACCTTACCTAACCCAACCTAACCTAACCTAACCTAACCAAACCTTACCGAACATACCCTAACCTAACCTAACCTAACCTAACCAAACCTAACCTAACCTAACCTAACCTAAGCCGACCCAACCCAACCTAACCTAACCTAACCTAACCTAAACTAACCTAACCCAACCTAACCTAACCTAACCTAACCTAACCCAACCTAACCCAACCCAACCCAACCTAACCTAACCTAAGCTAACCTAACCTAACCTAACCAAACCTAACCTAACCTAACTAAACCTAACCTAACGTAACCTAACCTAACCTATTCTAACGTAACCTAACCTTACCTGACCTAACCTAACCTAACGTAACCTAACCTAACCTAACATAACCTAACGTAACCTAACCTAACCTAACCTAACGTAACCTAACCTAACCTAACCCAACCTAACCCAACCCAACCCAACCCAACAACACCCAACCCAACCTAACCTAACCTAACCTAACCTTACCTAACCTAACCAAATTATCCTTACCTAACCTAACCTAACCTAACCTAACGTAACCTAACCTAACCTAACCTAACGTAACCTAACCTAACGTAACCTAACCTAACCTAACCTGACCTAACCCAACCTAACCTAACCTAACCTAACCTAACCCAACTCAACCCAACCTAACCTAACCTAACCTAACCTAACCTAACCTAACCGAACCTAACCTAACCTAACCTAACCTAACCTAACCTAACCTAACGACGGTTGCAAGCGCTTTCACATTAAATATCGCAGTTCCCCATTTTTAATGGTGAAAAACACTGCATCTCAGTAATTGACATTGTTTAATGCGGTTTTACGACGGTTCATATCTTAACCTAACCTAACATTCGCACTTGTATCTAAAAACGCTCTATTACACTGTTTTGTACACAATTACGATATTTGCATAACCTCACAGTTTTTCACCAACTTATTGCAGTACAGAACGCTGTATCTCGCTAAATGACATTGTTCTTTAAGGTTTCACGATGCTTGCATGCGCTTTAACGAGAATATCACAATATAGCAGTTTCGCACTTGTAACGGTAGAGCACGCAGTATTTGGCTTGTTCATGCCGTTTTGTGTGCTTTCACAACATTTCACCTATCGCAGTTTAATACTCGCTATAAAACAACACTATCTCGTTAGATGACGTCGTTTTTGGTAGTTTCACGACGCTACCTAGCTTAAACTAACCTAACCTAACCTTCGCACTTCTATCGTTAGAAAACGTTTTACTCGCCACTTTACAATGTTTCTACAAGATTACGACGGTTTCATGCGCTTTCACATTAGATATCGTAGTTCCCGACTTGTAATGTTGAAAAACACTACATCTCACTAAGTGACATTGTTTAATGCGGTTTTACGACGGTTGATATGTCAACCTAACATTCGCACTTGTATCTAAAGACGCTCAATTACACTGTTTCGTTCACAATTACGATATTTGCTTGACCTCACAGTTTCTCACCAACTTTTTACAGTACAGAACGCTGTATCTCGCTAAATGACATCGTTCTTTAAGGTTTCACGATACTTGCATGCGCTTTACCGAGAATGTCACAACATAGCACTTTCGCACTTGTAACGGTACAACACGCAGTATTTGGCTTGTTCATGCCGTTTTGTGTGCTTTCACAACATTTTACCTATCGCAGTTTCATACTCGCAATAAAACAACACTATCTCGTTAGATGACGTCGTTTTTGGTGGTTTCACGAAGCTACCTAGCTTAAACTAACATAACTCAACCTAAAATAACCTTCGCACTTCTATCGTTAGAAAACGTTTTACTCGCTACTTTACATTGCTTTCTACAACATTACAACGGTTTCAAGCGCTTTCACATTAGATATCGCAGTTCCCAACTTGTAAAGGTGAAAAACACTGCATCTCACTAAGTGACATTGTTTATTGCGGTTTTACGACGGTTCACACCTTAACCTAACGTAACCTAACCTAACCTAACCCAACCTAACCTAACATAACCTAACCTAACCTAACCTAACCAAACCTAACCTAACGTAACCTAACCTAACCTAACCTAACCTAACCTAACCTAACGACGTTTGCAAGCGCTTTCACATTAGATATCGCAGTTCCCAACTTGTAATGGTGAAAAACTGCATCTCACTAAGTGACATTGTTTAATGCGGTTTTACGACGGTTCATATCTTAACCTAACCTAACATTCGTACTTGTATTGAAAAACGCTCTATTACACTGTTTCGTTCACAATTACGATATTTGCATAACCTCACAGTTTTTCACCAACTTATTGCAGTACAGAACGCTGTATCTCGCTAATTGACATTGTTCTTTAAGGTTTCACGATGCTTGCATGCGCTTTAACGAGAATATCACAATATAGCAGTTTCGCACTTGTAACGGTAGAACACGCAGTATTTGGCTTGTTCATGCCGTTTTGTGGCATTCACAACATTTCACCTATCGCAGTTTAATACTCGCAATAAAACAACACTATCTCGTTAGATGACGTCGTTTTTGGTAGTTTCACGACGCTACCTAGCTTAAACTAACCTAACCTAACCTAACCTTCGCACTTCTATCGTTAGAAAACGTTTTACTCGCAACTTTACAATGTTTTCTACAAGATTACGACGGTTTCATGCGCTTTCACATTAGATATCGTAGTTCCCGACTTGTAATGTTGAAAAACACTACATCTCACTAAGTGACATTGTTTAATGCGGTTTTACGACGGTTGATATGTCAACCTAACCTAACATTCGCACTTGTATCTAAAGACGCTCAATTACACTGTTTCGTTCACAATTACGATATTTGCTTGACCTCACAGTTTCTCACCAACTTATTACAGTACAGAACGCTGTATCTCGCTAAATGACATCGTTCTTTAAGGTTTCACGATACTTGCATGCGCTTTACCGAGAATGTCACAACATAGCAGTTTCGCACTTGTAACGGTACAACACGCAGTATTTGGCTTGTTCATGCCGTTTTGTGTGCTTTCACAACATTTTACCTATCGCAGTTTCGTACTCGCATTAAAACACTATCTCGTTAGATGACGTCGTTTTTGGTGGTTTCACGACGCTACCTAGCTTAAACTAACATAACTCAAACTAACCGAACCTTCGCACTTCTATCGTTAGAAAACGTTTTATTCGCTACTTTACAATGTTTTCTACAAGATTACGACGGTTTCATGCGCTTTCACATTAGATATCGCAGTTCCCGACTTGTAAAGGTGAAAAACACAGCATCTCACTAAGTGACATTGTTTAATACGGTTTTAGCGCGGTTCATATCTTAACCTAACCTAACCTAACCTAACCTGACCTAACCCAACCTAACCTAACCTAACCTAACCTAACCAAACTCAACCCACCCTAACCTAATCTAACCTAACCTAACCTAACCTAACCAAACCTAACCTAACCTAACCTAACCTAACCTAACCTAACCTAACCTAACGACGGTTGCAAGCGCTTTCACATTAAATATCGCAGTTCCCCACTTTTAATGGTGAAAAACACTGCATCTCAGTAATTGACATTGTTTAATGCGGTTTTACGACGGTTCATATCTTAACCTAACCTAACATTCGCACTTGTATCTAAAAACGCTCTATTACACTGTTTTGTTCACAATTACGATATTTGCATAACCTCACAGTTTTTCACCAACTTATTGCAGTACAGAACGCTGTATCTCGCTAAATGACATTGTTCTTTAAGGTTTCACGATGCTTGCATGCGCTTTAACGAGAATATCACAATATAGCAGTTTCGCACTTGTAACGGTAGAACACGCAGTATTTGGCTTGTTCATGCCGTTTTGTGTGCTTTCACAACATTTCACCTATTGCAGTTTAATACTCGCTATAAAACAACACTATCTCGTTAGATGACGTCGTTTTTGGTAGTTTCACGACGCTACCTAGCTTAAACTAACCTAACCTAACCTAACCTTCGCACTTCTATCGTTAGAAAACGTTTTACTCGCCACTTTACAATGTTTTCTACAATATTACGACGGTTTCATGCGCTTTCACATTAGATATCGTAGTTCCCGACTTGTAATGTTGAAAAACACTACATCTCACTAAGTGACATTGTTTAATGCGGTTTTACGACGGTTGATATGTCAACCTAACATTCGCACTTGTATCTAAAGACGCTCAATTACACTGTTTAGTTCACAATTACGATATTTGCTTGACCTCACAGTTTCTCACCAACTTTTTACAGTACAGAACGCTGTATCTCGCTAAATGACATCGTTCTTTAAGGTTTCACGATACTTGCATGCGCTTTACCGAGAATGTCACAACATAGCACTTTCGCACTTGTAACGGTACAACACGCAGTATTTGGCTTGTTCATGCCGTTTTGTGTGCTTTCACAACATTTTACCTATCGCAGTTTCATACTCGCAATAAAACAACACTATCTCGTTAGATGACGTCGTTTTTGGTGGTTTCACGACGCTACCTAGCTTAAACTAACATAACTCAACCTAACATAACCTTCGCACTTCTATCGTTAGAAAACGTTTTACTCGCTACTTTACATTGCTTTCTACAACATTACAACGGTTTCAAGCGCTTTCACATTAGATATCGCAGTTCCCAACTTGTAAAGGTGAAAAACACTGCATCTCACTAAGTGACATTGTTTATTGCGGTTTTACGACGGTTCATACCTTAACCTAACGTAACCTAACCTAACCTAACCCAACCTAACCTAACATAACCTAACCTAACCTAACCTAACCAAACCTAACCTAACGTAACCTAACCTAACCTAACCTAACCTAACGACGTTTGCAAGCGCTTTCACATTAGATATCGCAGTTCCCAACTTGTAATGGTGAAAAACTGCATCTCACTAAGTGACATTGTTTAATGCGGTTTTACGACGGTTCATATCTTAACCTAACCTAACATTCGTACTTGTATTGAAAAACGCTCTATTACACTGTTTCGTTCACAATTACGATATTTGCATAACCTCACAGTTTTTCACCAACTTATTGCAGTACAGAACGCTGTATCTCGCTAATTGACATTGTTCTTTAAGGTTTCACGATGCTTGCATGCGCTTTAACGAGAATATCACAATATAGCAGTTTCGCACTTGTAACGGTAGAACACGCAGTATTTGGCTTGTTCATGCCGTTTTGTGGCATTCACAACATTTCACCTATCGCAGTTTAATACTCGCAATAAAACAACACTATCTCGTTAGATGACGTCGTTTTTGGTAGTTTCACGACGCTACCTAGCTTAAACTAACCTAACCTAACCTAACCTTCGCACTTCTATCGTTAGAAAACGTTTTACTCGCAACTTTACAATGTTTTCTACAAGATTACGACGGTTTCATGCGCTTTCACATTAGATATCGTAGTTCCCGACTTGTAATGTTGAAAAACACTACATCTCACTAAGTGACATTGTTTAATGCGGTTTTACGACGGTTGATATGTCAACCTAACCTAACATTCGCACTTGTATCTAAAGACGCTCAATTACACTGTTTCGTTCACAATTACGATATTTGCTTGACCTCACAGTTTCTCACCAACTTATTACAGTACAGAACGCTGTATCTCGCTAAATGACATCGTTCTTTAAGGTTTCACGATACTTGCATGCGCTTTACCGAGAATGTCACAACATAGCAGTTTCGCACTTGTAACGGTACAACACGCAGTATTTGGCTTGTTCATGCCGTTTTGTGTGCTTTCACAACATTTTACCTATCGCAGTTTCGTACTCGCATTAAAACACTATCTCGTTAGATGACGTCGTTTTTGGTGGTTTCACGACGCTACCTAGCTTAAACTAACATAACTCAAACTAACCGAACCTTCGCACTTCTATCGTTAGAAAACGTTTTATTCGCTACTTTACAATGTTTTCTACAAGATTACGACGGTTTCATGCGCTTTCACATTAGATATCGCAGTTCCCGACTTGTAAAGGTGAAAAACACAGCATCTCACTAAGTGACATTGTTTAATACGGTTTTAGCGCGGTTCATATCTTAACCTAACCTAACCTAACCTAACCTGACCTAACCCAACCTAACCTAACCTAACCTAACCTAACCCAACTCAACCCACCCTAACCTAATCTAACCTAACCTAACCTAACCTAACCAAACCTAACCAAACCTAACCTAACCTAACCTAACCTAACCTAACCTAACCTAACCTAACCTAACCTAACGACGGTTGCAAGCGCTTTCACATTAAATATCGCAGTTCCCCACTTTTAATGGTGAAAAACACTGCATCTCAGTAATTGACATTGTTTAATGCGGTTTTACGACGGTTCATATCTTAACCTAACCTAACATTCGCACTTGTATCTAAAAACGCTCTATTACACTGTTTTGTTCACAATTACGATATTTGCATAACCTCACAGTTTTTCACCAACTTATTGCAGTACAGAACGCTGTATCTCGCTAAATGACATTGTTCTTTAAGGTTTCACGATGCTTGCATGCGCTTTAACGAGAATATCACAATATAGCAGTTTCGCACTTGTAACGGTAGAACACGCAGTATTTGGCTTGTTCATGCCGTTTTGTGTGCTTTCACAACATTTCACCTATTGCAGTTTAATACTCGCTATAAAACAACACTATCTCGTTAGATGACGTCGTTTTTGGTAGTTTCACGACGCTACCTAGCTTAAACTAACCTAACCTAACCTAACCTTCGCACTTCTATCGTTAGAAAACGTTTTACTCGCCACTTTACAATGTTTTCTACAATATTACGACGGTTTCATGCGCTTTCACATTAGATATCGTAGTTCCCGACTTGTAATGTTGAAAAACACTACATCTCACTAAGTGACATTGTTTAATGCGGTTTTACGACGGTTGATATGTCAACCTAACCTAACATTCGCACTTGTATCTAAAGACGCTCAATTACACTGTTTCGTTCACAATTACGATATTTGCTTGACCTCACAGTTTCTCACCAACTTATTACAGTACAGAACGCTGTATCTCGCTAAATGACATCGTTCTTTAAGGTTTCACGATACTTGCATGCGCTTTACCAAGAATGTCACAACATAGCAGTTTCGCACTTGTAACGGTACAACACGCAGTATCTGGCTTGTTCATGCCGTTTTGTGTGTTTCACAACATTTTACCTATCGCAGTTTCGTACTCGCAATAAAACAACACTATCTCGTTAGATGACGTCGTTTTTGGTGGTTTCACGACGCTACCTAGCTTAAACTAACATAACTCAACCTAACATAACCTTCGCACTTCTATCGTTAGAAAACGTTTTACTCGCTACTTTACATTGCTTTCTACAACATTACGACGGTTTCAAGCGCTTTCACATTAGATATCGCAGTTCCCAACTTGTAAAGGTGAAAAACACTGCATCTCACTAAGTGACATTGTTTATTGCGGTTTTACGATGGTTCATACCTTAACCTAACGTAACCTAACCTAACCTAACCCAACCTAACCTAACATAACCTAACCTAACCTAACCTAACCAAACCTAACCTAACGTAACCTAACCTAACCTAACCTAACCTAACGACGTTTGCAAGCGCTTTCACATTAGATATCGCAGTTCCCAACTTGTAATGGTGAAAAACACTGCATCTCACTAAATGACATTGTTTAATGCGGTTTTACGACGGTTCATATCTTAACCTAACCTAACATTCGTACTTGTATTGAAAAACGCTCTATTACACTGTTTCGTTCACAATTACGATATTTGCATAACCTCACAGTTTTTCACCAACTTATTGCAGTACAGAACGCTGTATCTCGCTAAATGACATTGTTCTTTAAGGTTTCACGATGCTTGCATGCGCTTTAACGAGAATATCACAATATAGCAGTTTCGCCCTTGTAACGGTAGAACACGCAGTATTTGGCTTGTTCATGCCGTTTTGTGTGCATTCACAACATTTCACCTATCGCAGTTTAATACTCGCAATAAAACAACACTATCTCGTTAGATGACGTCGTTTTTGGTAGTTTCACGACGCTACCTAGCTTAAACTAACCTAACCTAACCTAACCTTCGCACTTCTATCGTTAGAAAACGTTTTACTCGCAACTTTACAATGTTTTCTACAAGATTACGACGGTTTCATGCGCTTTCACATTAGATATCGTAGTTCCCGACTTGTAATGTTGAAAAACACTACATCTCACTAAGTGACATTGTTTAATGCGGTTTTACGACGGTTGATATGTCAACCTAACCTAACATTCGCACTTGTATCTAAAGACGCTCAATTACACTTTTTCGTTCACAATTACAATATTTGCTTGACCTCACAGTTTCTCACCAACTTATTACAGTACAGAATGCTGTATCTCGCTAAATGACATCGTTCTTTAAGGTTTCACGATACTTGCATGCGCTTTACCGAGAATGTCACAACATAGCAGTTTCGCACTTGTAACGGTACAACACGCAGTATTTGGCTTGTTCATGCCGTTTTGTGTGCTTTCACAACATTTTACCTATCGCAGTTTCGTACTCGCATTAAAACACTATCTCGTTAGATGACGTCGTTTTTGGTGGTTTCACGACGCTACCTAGCTTAAACTAACATAACTCAAACTAACCGAACCTTCGCACTTCTATCGTTAGAAAACGTTTTATTCGCTACTTTACAATGTTTTCTACAAGATTACGACGGTTTCATGCGCTTTCACATTAGATATCGCAGTTCCCGACTTGTAATGGTGAAAAACACAGCATCTCACTAAGTGACATTGTTTAATGCGGTTTTAGCGCGGTTCATATCTTAACCTAACCTAACCTTACCTAAACCAACCTAACCTAACCTAACCTAACCAAACCTTACCTAACATACCCTAACCTAACCTAACCTAACCTAACCAAACCTAACCTAACCTAACCTAACGTAACGTAACCTAACCTAACCTAACCTAACCTAACGACGTTTGCAAGCGCTTTCACATTAGATATCGCAGTTCCCGACTTGTAATGGTGAAAAACACTGCATCTCACTAAGTGACATTGATTAATGCGGTTTTACGACGGTTCATATCTTAACCTAACCTAACATTCGCACTTGTATTAAAAAACGCTCTATTACACTGTTTCGTTCACAATTAGGATATTTCCATAACCTCACAGTTTTTCACCAACTTATTGCAGTACAGAACGCTGTATCTCGCTAAATGACATCGTTCTTTAAGGTTTCACGATGCTTTCATGCGCTTTAACGAAAATATCACAACATAGCAGTTTCGCACTTGTAACGGTACAACACGCAGTATTTGGCTTGTTCATGCCGTTTTGTGTGCTTTCACAACATTTCACCTATCGCAGTTTCGTACTCGCAATAAAACAACACTATCTCGTTAGATGACGTGTTTTTTGGTAGTTTCGCGACGCTACCTAGCTTAAACTAACATAACTCAACCTAACATGACCTTCGCACTTCTATCGTTAGAAAACGTTTTACTCGCTACTTTACATTGCTTTCTACAACATTACGACGGTTTCAAGCGCTTTCACATTAGATATCACAGTTCCCAACTTGTAAAGGTGAAAAACACTGCATCTCACTAAGTGACATTGTTTAATGCGGTTTTACGACGGTTCATACCTTAACCTAACCTAACCTAACCTAACCTAACCTTACCTAACATAACCTAACCTAACCTAACCTAACATAACCCAACCCAACCCAACCTAACCTAACCTAACCTAACCTAAACTAACCTAACCCAACCTAACCTAACCTAACCTAACCTAACCCAACCTAACCCAACCCAACCCAACCTAACCTAACCTAAGCTAACCGAACCTAACCTAACCAAACCTAACCTAACCTAACTTAACCTAACCTAACGTAACCTAACCTTACCTGACCTAACCTAACCTAACGTAACCTAACCTAACCTAACATAACCTAACGTAACCTAACCTAACCTAACCTAACGTAACCTAACCTAACCTAACCCAACCTAACCCAACCCAACCCAACCCAACAACACCCAACCCAGCCTAACCTAACCTAACCTAACCTTACCTAACCTTACCAAATTATCCTTACCTAACCTAACCTAACCTAACGTAACCTAACCTAACCTAACGTAACCTAACCTAACCTAACGTAACCTAACCTAACCCAACCTAACCTAACCTAACCTAACCTAACCCAACTCAACCCAACCTAACCTAATCTAACCTAACCTAACCTAACCTAACCAAACCTAACCTAACCTAACCTAACCTAACCTAACCTAACCTAACCTAACGACGGTTGCAAGCGCTTTCACATTAAATATCGCAGTTCCCCACTTTTAATGGTGAAAAACACTGCATCTCAGTAATTGACATTGTTTAATGCGGTTTTACGACGGTTCATATCTTAACCTAACCTAACATTCGCACTTGTATCTAAAAACGCTCTATTACACTGTTTTGTTCACAATTACGATATTTGCATAACCTCACAGTTTTTCACCAACTTATTGCAGTACAGAACGCTGTATCTCGCTAAATGACATTGTTCTTTAAGGTTTCACGATGCTTGCATGCGCTTTAACGAGAATATCACAATATAGCAGTTTCCCACTTGTAACGGTAGAACACGCAGTATTTGGCTTGTTCATGCCGTTTTGTGTGCTTTCACAACATTTCACCTATCGCAGTTTAATACTCGCTATAAAACAACACTATCTCGTTAGATGACGTCGTTTTTGGTAGTTTCACGACGCTACCTAGCTTAAACTAACCTAACCTAACCTAACCTTCGCACTTCTATCGTTAGAAAACGTTTTACTCGCCACTTTACAATGTTTTCTACAAGATTACGACGGTTTCATGCGCTTTCACATTAGATATCGTAGTTCCCGACTTGTAATGTTGAAAAACACTACATCTCACTAAGTGACATTGTTTAATGCGGTTTTACGACGGTTGTCAACCTAACCTAACATTCGCACTTGTATCTAAAGACGCTCAATTACACTGTTTCGTTCACAATTACGATATTTGCATAACCTCGCAGTTTTTCACCAACTTATTGCAGTACAGAACGCTGTATCTCGCTAAATGACATTGTTCTTTAAGGTTTCACGATACTTGCATGCGCTTTACCGAGAATGTCACAACATAGCAGTTTCGCACTTGTAACGGTACAACACGCAGTATTTGGCTTGTTCATGCCGTTTTGTGTGCTTTCACAACATTTTACCTATCGCAGTTTCGTACTCGCATTAAAACAACACTATCTCGTTAGATGACGTCGTTTTTGGTGGTTTCACGACGCTACCTAGCTTAAACTAACATAACTCAACCTAACATAACCTTCGCACTTCTATCGTTAGAAAACGTTTTACTCGCTACTTTACATTGCTTTCTACAACATTACGACGGTTTCAAGCGCTTTCACATTAGATATCGCAGTTCCCAACTTGTAAAGGTGAAAAACACTGCATCTCACTAAGTGACATTGTTTAATGCGGTTTTAGCGCGGTTCATATCTTAACCTAACCTAACCTAACCTAACCTAACCTAACCCAACCTAACCTAACATAACCTAACCTAACCTAACCTAACCTAACCTAACCTAACCTAACCTAACCTAACCTAACGACGTTTGCAAGTGCTTTCACATTAGATATCGCAGTTCCCGACTTGTAATGGTGAAAAACACTGCATCTCACTAAGTGACATTGTTTAATGCGGTTTTACGACGGTTCATATCTTAACCTAACCTAACATTCGTACTTGTATTGAAAAACGCTCTATTACACTGTTTCGTTCACAATTACGATATTTGCATAACCTCACAGTTTTTCACCAACTTATTGCAGTACAGAACGCTGTATCTCGCTAAATGACATTGTTCTTTAAGGTTTCACGATGCTTGCATGCGCTTCAACGAGAATATCACAATATAGCAGTTTCGCACTTGTAACGGTAGAACACGCAGTATTTGGCTTCTTCATGCCGTTTTGTGTGCATTCACAACATTTCACCTATCGCAGTTTAATACTCGCAATAAAACAACACTATCTCGTTAGATGACGTCGTTTTTGGTAGTTTCACGACGCTACCTAGCTTAAACTAACCTAACCTAACCTAACCTTCGCACTTCTATCGTTAGAAAACGTTTTACTCGCAACTTTACAATGTTTTCTACTAGATTACGACGGTTTCATGCGCTTTCACATTAAATATCGTAGTTCCCGACTTGTAATGTTGAAAAACACTACATCTCACTAAGTGACATTGTTTAATGCGGTTTTACAACGGTTGATATGTCAACCTAACCTAACATTCGCACTTGTATCTAAAGACGCTCAATTACACTGTTTCGTTCACAATTACGATATTTGCTTGACCTCACAGTTTCTCACCAACTTATTACAGTACAGAACGCTGAATCTCGCTAAATGACATCGTTCTTTAAGGTTTCACGATACTTGCATGCGCTTTACCGAGAATGTCACAACATAGCAGTTTCGCACTTGTAACGGTACAACACGCAGTATTTGGCTTGTTCATGCCGTTTTGTGTGCTTTCACAACATTTTACCTATCGCAGTTTCGTACTCGCATTAAAACAACACTATCTCGTTAGATGACGTCGTTTTTGGTGGTTTCACGACGCTACCTAGCTTAAACTAACATAACTCAACCTAACATAACCTTCGCACTTCTATCGTTAGAAAACGTTTTACTCGCTACTTTACATTGCTTTCTACAACATTACGACGGTTTCAAGCGCTTTCACATTAGATATCGCAGTTCCCAACTTGTAATGTTGAAAAACACTACATCTCACTAAGTGACATTGTTTAATGCGGTTTTACGACGGTTGTCAACCTAACCTAACATTCGCACTTGTATCTAAAGACGCTCAATTACACTGTTTCGTTCACAATTACGATATTTGCATAACCTCGCAGTTTTTCACCAACTTATTGCAGTACAGAACGCTGTATCTCGCTAAATGACATTGTTCTTTAAGGTTTCACGATACTTGCATGCGCTTTACCGAGAATGTCACAACATAGCAGTTTCGCACTTGTAACGGTACAACACGCAGTATTTGGCTTGTTCATGCCGTTTTGTGTGCTTTCACAACATTTTACCTATCGCAGTTTCGTACTCGCATTAAAACAACACTATCTCGTTAGATGACGTCGTTTTTGGTGGTTTCACGACGCTACCTAGCTTAAACTAACATAACTCAACCTAACATAACCTTCGCACTTCTATCGTTAGAAAACGTTTTACTCGCTACTTTACATTGCTTTCTACAACATTACGACGGTTTCAAGCGCTTTCACATTAAATATCGCAGTTCCCATCTTGTAAAGGTGAAAAACACTGCATCTCACTAAGTGACATTGTTTAATGCGGTTTTAGCGCGGTTCATATCTTAACCTAACCTAACCTAACCTAACCTAACCTAACCCAACCTAACCTAACATAACCTAACCTAACCTAACCTAACCTAACCTAACCTAACCTAACCTAACGACGTTTGCAAGTGCTTTCACATTAGATATCGCAGTTCCCGACTTGTAATGGTGAAAAACACTGCATCTCACTAAGTGACATTGTTTAATGCGGTTTTACGACGGTTCATATCTTAACCTAACCTAACATTCGTACTTGTATTGAAAAACGCTCTATTACACTGTTTCGTTCACAATTACAATATTTGCATAACCTCACAGTTTTTCACCAACTTATTGCAGTACAGAACGCTGTATCTCGCTAAATGACATTGTTCTTTAAGGTTTCACGATGCTTGCATGCGCTTCAACGAGAATATCACAATATAGCAGTTTCGCACTTGTAACGGTAGAACACGCAGTATTTGGCTTCTTCATGCCGTTTTGTGTGCATTCACAACATTTCACCTATCGCAGTTTAATACTCGCAATAAAACAACACTATCTCGTTAGATGACGTCGTTTTTGGTAGTTTCACGACGCTACCTAGCTTAAACTAACCTAACCTAACCTAACCTTCGCACTTCTATCGTTAGAAAACGTTTTACTCGCAACTTTACAATGTTTTCTACTAGATTACGACGGTTTCATGCGCTTTCACATTAAATATCGTAGTTCCCGACTTGTAATGTTGAGAAACACTACATCTCACTAAGTGACATTGTTTAATGCGGTTTTACAACGGTTGATATGTCAACCTAACCTAACATTCGCACTTGTATCTAAAGACGCTCAATTACACTGTTTCGTTCACAATTACGATATTTGCTTGACCTCACAGTTTCTCACCAACTTATTACAGTACAGAACGCTGAATCTCGCTAAATGACATCGTTCTTTAAGGTTTCACGATACTTGCATGCGCTTTACCGAGAATGTCACAACATAGCAGTTTCGCACTTGTAACGGTACAACACGCAGTATTTGGCTTGTTCATGCCGTTTTGTGTGCTTTCACAACATTTTACCTATCGCAGTTTCGTACTCGCATTAAAACAACACTATCTCGTTAGATGACGTCGTTTTTGGTGGTTTCACGACGCTACCTAGCTTAAACTAACATAACTCAACCTAACATAACCTTCGCACTTCTATCGTTAGAAAACGTTTTACTCGCTACTTTACATTGCTTTCTACAACATTACGACGGTTTCAAGCGCTTTCACATTAGTTATCGCAGTTCCCAACTTGTAAAGGTGAAAAACACTGCATCTCACTAAGTGACATTGTTTAATGCGGTTTTAGCGCGGTTCATATCTTAACCTAACCTAACCTAACCTAACCTAACCCAAACTAACCTAACATAACCTAACCTAACCTAACCTAACCAAACCTAACCTAACCTAACCTAACCTAACCTAACCTAACCTAACCTAACGACGTTTGCAAGCGCTTTCACATTAGATATCGCAGTTCCCGACTTGTAATGGTGAAAAACACTGCATCTCACTAAGTGACATTGTTTAATGCGGTTTTACGACGGTTCATATCTTAACCTAACCTAACATTCGTACTTGTATTGAAAAACGCTCTATTACACTGTTTCGTTCACAATTACGATATTTGCATAACCTCACAGTTTTTCACCAACTTATTGCAGTACAGAACGCTGTATCTCGCTAAATGACATTGTTCTTTAAGGTTTCACGATGCTTGCATGCGCTTCAACGAGAATATCACAATATAGCAGTTTTGCACTTGTAACGGTAGAACACGCAGTATTTGGCTTCTTCATGCCGTTTTGTGTGCATTCACAACATTTCACCTATCGCAGTTTAATACTCGCAATAAAACAACACTATCTCGTTAGATGACGTCGTTTTTGGTAGTTTCACAACGCTACCTAGCTTAAACTAACCTAACCTAACCTAACCTTCGCACTTCTATCGTTAGAAAACGTTTTACTCGCAACTTTACAATGTTTTCTACTAGATTACGACGGTTTCATGCGCTTTCACATTAGATATCGTAGTTCCCGACTTGTAATGTTGAAAAACACTACATCTCACTAAGTGACATTGTTTAATGCGGTTTTACAACGGTTGATATGTCAACCTAACCTAACATTCGCACTTGTATCTAAAGACGCTCAATTACACTGTTTCGTTCACAATTACGATATTTGCTTGACCTCACAGTTTCTCACCAACTTATTACAGTACAGAACGCTGAATCTCGCTAAATGACATCGTTCTTTAAGGTTTCACGATACTTGCATGCGCTTTACCGAGAATGTCACAACATAGCAGTTTCGCACTTGTAACGGTACAACACGCAGTATTTGGCTTGTTCATGCCGTTTTGTGTGCTTTCACAACATTTTACCTATCGCAGTTTCGTACTCGCATTAAAACAACACTATCTCGTTAGATGACGTCGTTTTTGGTGGTTTCACGACGCTACCTAGCTTAAACTAACATAACTCAACCTAACATAACCTTCGCACTTCTATCGTTAGAAAACGTTTTACTCGCTACTTTACATTGCTTTCTACGACATTACGACGGTTTCAAGCGCTTTCACATTAGATATCGCAGTTCCCAACTTGTAAAGGTGAAAAACACTGCATCTCACTAAGTGACATTGTTTAATGCGGTTTTAGCGCGGTTCATCTCTTAACCTAACCTAACCTAACCTAACCCAACCTAACCTAACATAACCTAACCTAACCTAACCTAACCAAACCTAACCTAACCTAACCTAACCTAACCTAACCTAACCTAACGACGTTTGCAAGCGCTTTCACATTAGATATCGCAGTTCCCGACTTGTAATGGTGAAAAACACTGCATCTCACTAAGTGACATTGTTTAATGCGGTTTTACGACGGTTCATATCTTAACCTAACCTAACATTCGTACTTGTATTGAAAAACGCTCTATTACACTGTTTCGTTCACAATTACGATATTTGCATAACCTCACAGTTTTTCACCAACTTATTGCAGTACAGAACGCTGTATCTCGCTAAATGACATTGTTCTTTAAGGTTTCACGATGCTTGCATGCGCTTTAACGAGAATATCACAATATAGCAGTTTCGCACTTGTAACGGTAGAACACGCAGTATTTGGCTTGTTCATGCCGTTTTGTGTGCATTCACAACATTTCACCTATCGCAGTTTAATACTCGCAATAAAACAACACTATCTCGTTAGATGACGTCGTTTTTGGTAGTTTCACGACGCTACCTAGCTTAAACTAACCTAACCTAACCTAACCTTCGCACTTCTATCGTTAGAAAACGTTTTACTCGCAACTTTACAATGTTTTCTACAAGATTACGACGGTTTCATGCGCTTTCACATTAGATATCGTAGTTCCCGACTTGTAATGTTGAAAAACACAACATCTCACTAAGTGACATTGTTTAATGCGGTTTTACGACGGTTGATATGTCAACCTAACCTAACATTCGCACTTGTATCTAAAGACGCTCAATTACACTGTTTCGTTCACAATTACGATATTTGCTTGACCTCACAGTTTCTCACCAACTTATTACAGTACAGAACGCTGTATCTCGCTAAATGACATCGTTCTTTAAGGTTTCACGATACTTGCATGCGCTTTACCGAGAATGTCACAACATAGCAGTTTCGCACTTGTAACGGTACAACACGCAGTATTTGGCTTGTTCATGCCGTTTTGTGTGCTTTCACAACATTTTACCTATCGCAGTTTCGTACTCGCATTAAACACTATCTCGTTAGATGACGTCGTTTTTGGTGGTTTCACGACGCTACCTAGCTTAAACTAACATAACTCAAACTAACCGAACCTTCGCACTTCTATCGTTAGAAAACGTTTTATTCGCTACTTTACAATGTTTTCTACAAGATTACGACGGTTTCATGCGCTTTCACATTAGATATCGCAGTTCCCGACTTGTAATGGTGAAAAACGCAGCATCTCACTAAGTGACATTGTTTAATGCGGTTTTAGCGCGGTTCATATCTTAACCTAACCTAACCTTACCTAAACCAACCTAACCTAACCTAACCTAACCAAACCTTACCTAACATACCCTAACCTAACCTAACCTAACCTAACCAAACCTAACCTAACCTAACCTAACGTAACCTAACCTAACCTAACCTAACCTAACCTAACGACGTTTGCAAGCGCTTTCACATTAGATATCGCAGTTCCCGACTTGTAATGGTGAAAAACACTGCATCTCACTAAGTGACATTGATTAATGCGGTTTTACGACGGTTCATATCTTAACCTAACCTAACATTCGCACTTGTATTAAAAAACGCTCTATTACACTGTTTCGTTCACAATTAGGATATTTGCATAACCTCACAGTTTTTCACCAACTTATTGCAGTACAGAACGCTGTATCTCGCTAAATGACATCGTTCTTTAAGGTTTCACGATGCTTTCATGCGCTTTAACGAGAATATCACAACATAGCAGTTTCACACTTGTAACGGTACAACACGCAGTATTTGGCTTGTTCAAGCCGTTTTGTGTGCTTTCACAACATTTCACCTATCGCAGTTTCGTACTCGCAATAAAACAACACTATCTCGTTAGATGACGTTGTTTTTGGTAGTTTCCCGACGCTACCTAGCTTAAACTAACATAACTCAACCTAACATGACCTTCGCACTTCTATCATTAGAAAACGTTTTACTCGGTACTTTACATTGCTTTCTACAACATTACGACGGTTTCAAGCGCTTTCACATTAGATATCACAGTTCCCAACTTGTAAAGGTGAAAAACACTGCATCTCACTAAGTGACATTGTTTAATGCGGTTTTACGACGGTTCATACCTTAACCTAACCTAACCTAACCTAACCTAACCTTACCTAACATAACCTAACCTAACCTAACCTAACATAACCCAACCCAACCCAACCTAACCTAACCTAACCTAACCTAAACTAACCTAACCCAACTTAACCTAACCTAACCTAACCTAACCCAACCTAACCCAACCCAACCCAACCTAACCTAACCTAAGCTAACCGAACCTAACCTAACCAAACCTAACCTAACCTAACTTAACATAACCTAACGTAACCTAACCTTACCTGACCTAACCTAACCTAACGTAACCTAACCTAACCTAACATAACCTAACGTAACCTAACCTAACCTAACCTAACGTAACCTAACCTAACCTAACCCAACCTAACCCAACCCAACCCAACCCAACAACACCCAACCCAGCCTAACCTAACCTAACCTAACCTTACCTAACCTTACCAAATTATCCTTACCTAACCTAACCTAACCTAACGTAACCTAACCTAACCTAACGTAACCTAACCTAACCTAACGTAACCTAACCTAACCCAACCTAACCTAACCTAACCTAACCTAACCCAACTCAACCCAACCTAACCTAATCTAACCTAACCTAACCAAACCTAACCTAACCTAACCTAACCTAACCTAACCTAACGACGGTTGCAAGCGCTTTCACATTAAATATCGCAGTTCCCCACTTTTAATGGTGAAAAACACTGCATCTCAGTAATTGACATTGTTTAATGCGGTTTTACGACGGTTCATATCTTAACCTAACCTAACATTCGCACTTGTATCTAAAAACGCTCTATTACACTGTTTTGTTCACAATTACGATATTTGCATAACCTCACAGTTTTTCACCAACTTATTGCAGTACAGAACGCTGTATCTCGCTAAATGACATTGTTCTTTAAGGTTTCACGATGCTTGCATGCGCTTTAACGAGAATATCACAATATAGCAGTTTCCCACTTGTAACGGTAGAACACGCAGTATTTGGCTTGTTCATGCCGTTTTGTGTGCTTTCACAACATTTCACCTATCGCAGTTTAATACTCGCTATAAAACAACACTATCTCGTTAGATGACGTCGTTTTTGGTAGTTTCACGACGCTACCTAGCTTAAACTAACCTAACCTAACCTAACCTTCGCACTTCTATCGTTAGAAAACGTTTTACTCGCCACTTTACAATGTTTTCTACAAGATTACGACGGTTTCATGCGCTTTCACATTAGATATCGTAGTTCCCGACTTGTAATGTTGAAAAACACTACATCTCACTAAGTGACATTGTTTAATGCGGTTTTACGACGGTTGTCAACCTAACCTAACATTCGCACTTGTATCTAAAGACGCTCAATTACACTGTTTCGTTCACAATTACGATATTTGCATAACCTCGCAGTTTTTCACCAACTTATTGCAGTACAGAACGCTGTATCTCGCTAAATGACATTGTTCTTTAAGGTTTCACGATACTTGCATGCGCTTTACCGAGAATGTCACAACATAGCAGTTTCGCACTTGTAACGGTACAACACGCAGTATTTGGCTTGTTCATGCCGTTTTGTGTGCTTTCACAACATTTTACCTATCGCAGTTTCGTACTCGCATTAAAACAACACTATCTCGTTAGATGACGTCGTTTTTGGTGGTTTCACGACGCTACCTAGCTTAAACTAACATAACTCAACCTAACATAACCTTCGCACTTCTATCGTTAGAAAACGTTTTACTCGCTACTTTACATTGCTTTCTACAACATTACGACGGTTTCAAGCGCTTTCACATTAGATATCGCAGTTCCCAACTTGTAAAGGTGAAAAACACTGCATCTCACTAAGTGACATTGTTTAATGCGGTTTTAGCGCGGTTCATATCTTAACCTAACCTAACCTAACCTAACCTAACCTAACCCAACCTAACCTAACATAACCTAACCTAACCTAACCTAACCTAACCTAACCTAACCTAACCTAACCTAACCTAACCTAACGACGTTTGCAAGTGCTTTCACATTAGATATCGCAGTTCCCGACTTGTAATGGTGAAAAACACTGCATCTCACTAAGTGACATTGTTTAATGCGGTTTTACGACGGTTCATATCTTAACCTAACCTAACATTCGTACTTGTATTGAAAAACGCTCTATTACACTGTTTCGTTCACAATTACGATATTTGCATAACCTCACAGTTTTTCACCAACTTATTGCAGTACAGAACGCTGTATCTCGCTAAATGACATTGTTCTTTAAGGTTTCACGATGCTTGCATGCGCTTCAACGAGAATATCACAATATAGCAGTTTCGCACTTGTAACGGTAGAACACGCAGTATTTGGCTTCTTCATGCCGTTTTGTGTGCATTCACAACATTTCACCTATCGCAGTTTAATACTCGCAATAAAACAACACTATCTCGTTAGATGACGTCGTTTTTGGTAGTTTCACGACGCTACCTAGCTTAAACTAACCTAACCTAACCTAACCTTCGCACTTCTATCGTTAGAAAACGTTTTACTCGCAACTTTACAATGTTTTCTACTAGATTACGACGGTTTCATGCGCTTTCACATTAAATATCGTAGTTCCCGACTTGTAATGTTGAAAAACACTACATCTCACTAAGTGACATTGTTTAATGCGGTTTTACAACGGTTGATATGTCAACCTAACCTAACATTCGCACTTGTATCTAAAGACGCTCAATTACACTGTTTCGTTCACAATTACGATATTTGCTTGACCTCACAGTTTCTCACCAACTTATTACAGTACAGAACGCTGAATCTCGCTAAATGACATCGTTCTTTAAGGTTTCACGATACTTGCATGCGCTTTACCGAGAATGTCACAACATAGCAGTTTCGCACTTGTAACGGTACAACACGCAGTATTTGGCTTGTTCATGCCGTTTTGTGTGCTTTCACAACATTTTACCTATCGCAGTTTCGTACTCGCATTAAAACAACACTATCTCGTTAGATGACGTCGTTTTTGGTGGTTTCACGACGCTACCTAGCTTAAACTAACATAACTCAACCTAACATAACCTTCGCACTTCTATCGTTAGAAAACGTTTTACTCGCTACTTTACATTGCTTTCTACAACATTACGACGGTTTCAAGCGCTTTCACATTAGATATCGCAGTTCCCAACTTGTAATGTTGAAAAACACTACATCTCACTAAGTGACATTGTTTAATGCGGTTTTACGACGGTTGTCAACCTAACCTAACATTCGCACTTGTATCTAAAGACGCTCAATTACACTGTTTCGTTCACAATTACGATATTTGCATAACCTCGCAGTTTTTCACCAACTTATTGCAGTACAGAACGCTGTATCTCGCTAAATGACATTGTTCTTTAAGGTTTCACGATACTTGCATGCGCTTTACCGAGAATGTCACAACATAGCAGTTTCGCACTTGTAACGGTACAACACGCAGTATTTGGCTTGTTCATGCCGTTTTGTGTGCTTTCACAACATTTTACCTATCGCAGTTTCGTACTCGCATTAAAACAACACTATCTCGTTAGATGACGTCGTTTTTGGTGGTTTCACGACGCTACCTAGCTTATATACTTAGAAATTTTGGCGCAACCTCGACTCACGCAAACACTCACACAAGCACACACACTTACACCAGAGCAACACACACGACACGCAGCGCTCACTACCAACTGTTTATTGCTCCTAACTGACCTTCTTAAATACGTACATCGAAATGCGCAAAGGCACAAACTAACAGAACTGCGCCAGTAGAAAACCAACATGGCGTCACCACACCACTAGGAACAAGTAAAAAGTAAAAAAAGTAAAAAAAGTAAAAAAAAGGGGGGGTTAACACGAAAAGGAGATATAATCGCTAAACCCTCGCATCAAGGAAAGATATTTCTTGTTGATGCAACACCAAAGATGGCTCGCTGACACATATATCTTTATTCTTTTCTATATAATATGCTTCTAACAGCAAACGTGCTGATAAATTTGAGCTTCTCCCAAGAATCCTTGTATCCGAAAATCGTGGTTCACACCCACATGCGGCAATATGCGACACAAGATGTGCGTACTTATCCTCGTTTTTCTTAACCTTTAGCGCATGCTCCCTAAGCCGGTCATTGAGGCATCGCTCGGTAATGCCAATGTACACGTTACCGCAGGAAAAAGGAATGGAGTATACAACTCCCATGGAACATTTTACGAAGGCATTCTCATGTTTTTTCACGCAACCGCGTCTCTTGCCATTGCAAATACGCGGACATAACTTGGCGAGCTTTTCTGGCGCAGAAAAGACCACAGCCACACCATGCCTTGCAGCAACCTTCTTAATATTATGGGAGAGCTTGTGCACGTAAGGCACGACTTGAAGCTTGGAACCCGAAGGATCCCAAGTAGCTCTATCCCTTTGTGTTCCACGTTTCATCTTCTGCAGTAGTGACTCGGCGACCGCGTTTAGGACCGACGAAGGGAAGCCCGCCGCCGTCAATCGGCTGATCTGTTCATAAAAACTAGTACGCATGTGGTGTGGACACGACTTAATCAACGAGGATTCTAGACATAGCGAAGCAATACCTCTTTTAACTAATTTCGAGTGTGCAGAATCATACGGCAACAGTCCCTTCTTCACTCTAGGCCGGTACACCCAACAAAAGTGTTCACTACCCCACAGTAGCTTGAGGTCTAAAAACTGGAGACAAGCCTCTGTGGGTACCTCGGTAGTGAACCTAAGTCCGCGTCCATGATCTTTAAAAACACTAAGCACATGTTCACAATAAGAACGCTGCACTTCATATGATACCTCATCCGCACGCACACTCACTGAAGTACAGGCGTCTACTTGAAAATCTAAAAAGTAATTGGGGGGTGTATATGGCTTCCGCTTGTCTAAAAGAATTAAAAAATCGTCAACATATCTAAAAATCTTCAAAACCTTATTCCCCCTTAAAAATTTATCCAACGTCCTATCTACATCTGCTAAAAAAATATCAGTAAGAACAGGGGCGACACAAGAACCTATACAGATGCCTTGTCGTTGTAGATAGGGCTTGTCGTTAAAAGTAATAAAAGTAACGTTAAGATAAAATTCTAAAAGTGCTAAAAAGTTTTCAACAGATACGCCCGCATTATTCATAAAAGAAACGTCACCATTATCTTCTATGCACTGTCGGACCGAAGTCAAAAGCTTATCATGAGGTACCGAATAAAACAGGTCTTCAACATCTACTGAGAAAGCAAAGGAAATCTGCTGGTTATTCCGTATGAAATCTGCGACATCACTAGAGCTTTTAGTGCGAAACGGGTCACTAACACTGAGTGGCTTTAGTTTGCTTAACAGGAATTTGCTAACGTTGCCCTGCCATGAGCCATTTTCACTAACAATGGTTCTGAAGGGAATGCCCACTTTGTGGGTTTTAGCGGAAAAAAAGACGTTCAAGTTAGAGCTTTTGCTACTAGCTAAGGTTCCAGCCAGCGTAGGAAGTCCTACTTCCCTACAGAACGCGGTGAATTTAGATTTAACGCGTACAGCACTTTTTTTAACAGGTAAAAAGTTCTTGTCAATGGCGCTAATCGCTTTCTCATTGTAAACACCCTGTGGCAAAACAACGAAACCACCCTCCTTGTCGGCTTGTACTAACATCAAATTCAGCTTCTTGAAAAAAGACACCACACTACTCAGTCTTCTGCTACCGCTATTGTCCGGAAGTTGGCTTGCACACCTCGTGAGGCAGTCCATACCGTCCAGCAGGCATCTTTCTCGGTCCTGGTTGGCCTTAGATGACAGGTCCCTGTTCAGGCCTACCAGGTCATGGGCGGAAACACTTGGTGTGCATGCATACTTTGGTCCTTTTCGCAGAAGCTTTTCAATGTCTTCAGGTAGCACTGCACCCCCGAGAACAACGAGGTCCTGATAATTATCTCTTCTCCGTTTACCTTGAAGCCTCAGAAGGGGGGTCAACACGCTCCTCCACCTAGATTCAGTTGTCTGAGCTATACGACGCTTGACTTTCCCGAGTTTATAAGCCGCAAGTTTTTCAGGGTATTCGCATTGAAGAATCACACGAAGCCAATCATAGAGCAGCCTTACTTGGCGCCACAATTCCGCTCTAAGAATTTTGAGCACTCTTTTCACGTGTCCCCAAGAAGGTCTCACACACCCAAACAAGGCACTTACTTCTTCTGGTGTGATGGCTTTCCGGATGCAGAAGGCGGAAATCCTTGCTCTGCATGTGGCTTCACTGATGTAGCCCATAAGAAGGTCAATCTTCGCAGACACATTAGGAGCATAAAAAGAGGGGCCCATTGCACTAGAAATATAGCTTAATAAAACTTGTTGTTGGGCTAGTTGGTTATACATCATATACTTAGAAATTTTGGCGCAACCTCGACTCACGCAAACACTCACACAAGCACACACACTTACACCAGAGCAACACACACGACACGCAGCGCTCACTACCAACTGTTTATTGCTCCTAACTGACCTTCTTAAATACGTACATCGAAATGCGCAAAGGCACAAACTAACAGAACTGCGCCAGTAGAAAACCAACATGGCGTCACCACACCACTAGGAACAAGTAAAAAGTAAAAAAAGTAAAAAAAGTAAAAAAAAAGGGGGGGTTAACACGAAAAGGAGATATAATCGCTAAACCCTCGCATCAAGGAAAGATATTTCTTGTTGATGCAACACCAAAGATGGCTCGCTGACACATATATCTTTATTCTTTTCTATATAATATGCTTCTAACAGCAAACGTGCTGATAAATTTGAGCTTCTCCCAAGAATCCTTGTATCCGAAAATCGTGGTTCACACCCACATGCCCCTAATATTAAGAAGGTTGCTGCAAGGCATGGTGTGGCTGTGGTCTTTTCTGCGCCAGAAAAGCTCGCCAAGTTATGTCCGCGTATTTGCAATGGCAAGAGACGCGGTTGCGTGAAAAAACATGAGAATGCCTTCGTAAAATGTTCCATGGGAGTTGTATACTCCATTCCTTTTTCCTGCGGTAACGTGTACATTGGCATTACCGAGCGATGCCTCAATGACCGGCTTAGGGAGCATGCGCTAAAGGTTAAGAAAAACGAGGATAAGTACGCACATCTTGTGTCGCATATTGCCGCATGTGGGTGTGAACCACGATTTTCGGATACAAGGATTCTTGGGAGAAGCTCAAATTTATCAGCACGTTTGCTGTTAGAAGCATATTATATAGAAAAGAATAAAGATATATGTGTCAGCGAGCCATCTTTGGTGTTGCATCAACAAGAAATATCTTTCCTTGATGCGAGGGTTTAGCGATTATATCTCCTTTTCGTGTTAACCCCCCCCCCCCTTTTTTTTTTTTTACTTTTTTTACTTTTTTTACTTTTTACTTGTTCCTAGTGGTGTGGTGACGCCATGTTGGTTTTCTACTGGCGCAGTTCTGTTAGTTTGTGCCTTTGCGCATTTCGATGTACGTATTTAAGAAGGTCAGTTAGGAGCAATAAACAGTTGGTAGTGAGCGCTGCGTGTCGTGTGTGTTGCTCTGGTGTAAGTGTGTGTGCTTGTGTGAGTGTTTGCGTGAGTCGAGGTTGCGCCAAAATTTCTAAGTATATGATGTATAACCAACTAGCCCAACAACAAGTTTTATTAAGCTATATTTCTAGTGCAATGGGCCCCTCTTTTTATGCTCCTAATGTGTCTGCGAAGATTGCCCTTCTTATGGGCTACATCAGTGAAGCCACATGCAGAGCAAGGATTTCCGCCTTCTGCATCCGGAAAGCCATCACACCAGAAGAAGTAAGTGCCTTGTTTGGGTGTGTGAGACCTTCTTGGGGACACGTGAAAAGAGTGCTCAAAATTCTTAGAGCGGAATTGTGGCGCCAAGTAAGGCTGCTCTATGATTGGCTTCGTGTGATTCTTCAATGCGAATACCCTGAAAAACTTGCGGCTTATAAACTCGGGAAAGTCAAGCGTCGTATAGCTCAGACAACTGAATCTAGGTGGAGGAGCGTGTTGACCCCCCTTCTGAGGCTTCAAGGTAAACGGAGAAGAGATAATTATCAGGACCTCGTTGTTCTCGGGGGTGCAGTGCTACCTGAAGACATTGAAAAGCTTCTGCGAAAAGGACCAAAGTATGCATGCACACCAAGTGTTTCCGCCCATGACCTGGTAGGCCTGAACAGGGACCTGTCATCTAAGGCCAACCAGGACCGAGAAAGATGCCTGCTGGACGGTATGGACTGCCTCACGAGGTGTGCAAGCCAACTTCCGGACAATAGCGGTAGCAGAAGACTGAGTAGTGTGGTGTCTTTTTTCAAGAAGCTGAATTTGATGTTAGTACAAGCCGACAAGGAGGGTGGTTTCGTTGTTTTGCCACAGGGTGTTTACAATGAGAAAGCGATTAGCGCCATTGACAAGAACTTTTTACCTGTTAAAAAAAGTGCTGTACGCGTTAAATCTAAATTCACCGCGTTCTGTAGGGAAGTAGGACTTCCTACGCTGGCTGGAACCTTAGCTAGTAGCAAAAGCTCTAACTTGAACGTCTTTTTTTCCGCTAAAACCCACAAAGTGGGCATTCCCTTCAGAACCATTGTTAGTGAAAATGGTTCATGGCAGGGCAACGTTAGCAAATTCCTGTTAAGCAAACTAAAGCCACTCAGTGTTAGTGACCCGTTTCGCACTAAAAGCTCTAGTGATGTCGCAGATTTCATACGGAATAACCAGCAGATTTCCTTTGCTTTCTCAGTAGATGTTGAAGACCTGTTTTATTCGGTACCTCATGATAAGCTTTTGACTTCGGTCCGACAGTGCATAGAAGATAATGGTGACGTTTCTTTTATGAATAATGCGGGCGTATCTGTTGAAAACTTTTTAGCACTTTTAGAATTTTATCTTAACGTTACTTTTATTACTTTTAACGACAAGCCCTATCTACAACGACAAGGCATCTGTATAGGTTCTTGTGTCGCCCCTGTTCTTACTGATATTTTTTTAGCAGATGTAGATAGGACGTTGGATAAATTTTTAAGGGGGAATAAGGTTTTGAAGATTTTTAGATATGTTGACGATTTTTTAATTCTTTTAGACAAGCGGGGGCCATATACACCCCCCAATTACTTTTTAGATTTTCAAGTAGACGCCTGTACTTCAGTGAGTGTGCGTGCGGATGAGGTATCATATGAAGTGCAGCGTTCTTATTGTGAACATGTGCTTAGTGTTTTTAAAGATCATGGACGCGGACTTAGGTTCACTACCGAGGTACCCACAGAGGCTTGTCTCCAGTTTTTAGACCTCAAGCTACTGTGGGGTAGTGAACACTTTTGTTGGGTGTACCGGCCTAGAGTGAAGAAGGGACTGTTGCCGTATGATTCTGCACACTCGAAATTAGTTAAAAGAGGTATTGCTTCGCTATGTCTAGAATCCTCGTTGATTAAGTCGTGTCCACACCACATGCGTACTAGTTTTTATGAACAGATCAGCCGATTGACGGCGGCGGGCTTCCCTTCGTCGGTCCTAAACGCGGTCGCCGAGTCACTACTGCAGAAGATGAAACGTGGAACACAAAGGGATAGAGCTACTTGGGATCCTTCGGGTTCCAAGCTTCAAGTCGTGCCTTACGTGCACAAGCTCTCCCATAATATTAAGAAGGTTGCTGCAAGGCATGGTGTGGCTGTGGTCTTTTCTGCGCCAGAAAAGCTCGCCAAGTTATGTCCGCGTATTTGCAATGGCAAGAGACGCGGTTGCGTGAAAAAACATGAGAATGCCTTCGTAAAATGTTCCATGGGAGTTGTATACTCCATTCCTTTTTCCTGCGGTAACGTGTACATTGGCATTACCGAGCGATGCCTCAATGACCGGCTTAGGGAGCATGCGCTAAAGGTTAAGAAAAACGAGGATAAGTACGCACATCTTGTGTCGCATATTGCCGCATGTGGGTGTGAACCACGATTTTCGGATACAAGGATTCTTGGGAGAAGCTCAAATTTATCAGCACGTTTGCTGTTAGAAGCATATTATATAGAAAAGAATAAAGATATATGTGTCAGCGAGCCATCTTTGGTGTTGCATCAACAAGAAATATCTTTCCTTGATGCGAGGGTTTAGCGATTATATCTCCTTTTCGTGTTAACCCCCCCCTTTTTTTTTTACTTTTTTTACTTTTTTTACTTTTTACTTGTTCCTAGTGGTGTGGTGACGCCATGTTGGTTTTCTACTGGCGCAGTTCTGTTAGTTTGTGCCTTTGCGCATTTCGATGTACGTATTTAAGAAGGTCAGTTAGGAGCAATAAACAGTTGGTAGTGAGCGCTGCGTGTCGTGTGTGTTGCTCTGGTGTAAGTGTGTGTGCTTGTGTGAGTGTTTGCGTGAGTCGAGGTTGCGCCAAAATTTCTAAGTATATGATGTATAACCAACTAGCCCAACAACAAGTTTTATTAAGCTATATTTCTAGTGCAATGGGCCCCTCTTTTTATGCTCCTAATGTGTCTGCGAAGATTGACCTTCTTATGGGCTACATCAGTGAAGCCACATGCAGAGCAAGGATTTCCGCCTTCTGCATCCGGAAAGCCATCACACCAGAAGAAGTAAGTGCCTTGTTTGGGTGTGTGAGACCTTCTTGGGGACACGTGAAAAGAGTGCTCAAAATTCTTAGAGCGGAATTGTGGCGCCAAGTAAGGCTGCTCTATGATTGGCTTCGTGTGATTCTTCAATGCGAATACCCTGAAAAACTTGCGGCTTATAAACTCGGGAAAGTCAAGCGTCGTATAGCTCAGACAACTGAATCTAGGTGGAGGAGCGTGTTGACCCCCCTTCTGAGGCTTCAAGGTAAACGGAGAAGAGATAATTATCAGGACCTCGTTGTTCTCGGGGGTGCAGTGCTACCTGAAGACATTGAAAAGCTTCTGCGAAAAGGACCAAAGTATGCATGCACACCAAGTGTTTCCGCCCATGACCTGGTAGGCCTGAACAGGGACCTGTCATCTAAGGCCAACCAGGACCGAGAAAGATGCCTGCTGGACGGTATGGACTGCCTCACGAGGTGTGCAAGCCAACTTCCGGACAATAGCGGTAGCAGAAGACTGAGTAGTGTGGTGTCTTTTTTCAAGAAGCTGAATTTGATGTTAGTACAAGCCGACAAGGAGGGTGGTTTCGTTGTTTTGCCACAGGGTGTTTACAATGAGAAAGCGATTAGCGCCATTGACAAGAACTTTTTACCTGTTAAAAAAAGTGCTGTACGCGTTAAATCTAAATTCACCGCGTTCTGTAGGGAAGTAGGACTTCCTACGCTGGCTGGAACCTTAGCTAGTAGCAAAAGCTCTAACTTGAACGTCTTTTTTTCCGCTAAAACCCACAAAGTGGGCATTCCCTTCAGAACCATTGTTAGTGAAAATGGTTCATGGCAGGGCAACGTTAGCAAATTCCTGTTAAGCAAACTAAAGCCACTCAGTGTTAGTGACCCGTTTCGCACTAAAAGCTCTAGTGATGTCGCAGATTTCATACGGAATAACCAGCAGATTTCCTTTGCTTTCTCAGTAGATGTTGAAGACCTGTTTTATTCGGTACCTCATGATAAGCTTTTGACTTCGGTCCGACAGTGCATAGAAGATAATGGTGACGTTTCTTTTATGAATAATGCGGGCGTATCTGTTGAAAACTTTTTAGCACTTTTAGAATTTTATCTTAACGTTACTTTTATTACTTTTAACGACAAGCCCTATCTACAACGACAAGGCATCTGTATAGGTTCTTGTGTCGCCCCTGTTCTTACTGATATTTTTTTAGCAGATGTAGATAGGACGTTGGATAAATTTTTAAGGGGGAATAAGGTTTTGAAGATTTTTAGATATGTTGACGATTTTTTAATTCTTTTAGACAAGCGGGGGCCATATACACCCCCCAATTACTTTTTAGATTTTCAAGTAGACGCCTGTACTTCAGTGAGTGTGCGTGCGGATGAGGTATCATATGAAGTGCAGCGTTCTTATTGTGAACATGTGCTTAGTGTTTTTAAAGATCATGGACGCGGACTTAGGTTCACTACCGAGGTACCCACAGAGGCTTGTCTCCAGTTTTTAGACCTCAAGCTACTGTGGGGTAGTGAACACTTTTGTTGGGTGTACCGGCCTAGAGTGAAGAAGGGACTGTTGCCGTATGATTCTGCACACTCGAAATTAGTTAAAAGAGGTATTGCTTCGCTATGTCTAGAATCCTCGTTGATTAAGTCGTGTCCACACCACATGCGTACTAGTTTTTATGAACAGATCAGCCGATTGACGGCGGCGGGCTTCCCTTCGTCGGTCCTAAACGCGGTCGCCGAGTCACTACTGCAGAAGATGAAACGTGGAACACAAAGGGATAGAGCTACTTGGGATCCTTCGGGTTCCAAGCTTCAAGTCGTGCCTTACGTGCACAAGCTCTCCCATAATATTAAGAAGGTTGCTGCAAGGCATGGTGTGGCTGTGGTCTTTTCTGCGCCAGAAAAGCTCGCCAAGTTATGTCCGCGTATTTGCAATGGCAAGAGACGCGGTTGCGTGAAAAAACATGAGAATGCCTTCGTAAAATGTTCCATGGGAGTTGTATACTCCATTCCTTTTTCCTGCGGTAACGTGTACATTGGCATTACCGAGCGATGCCTCAATGACCGGCTTAGGGAGCATGCGCTAAAGGTTAAGAAAAACGAGGATAAGTACGCACATCTTGTGTCGCATATTGCCGCATGTGGGTGTGAACCACGATTTTCGGATACAAGGATTCTTGGGAGAAGCTCAAATTTATCAGCACGTTTGCTGTTAGAAGCATATTATATAGAAAAGAATAAAGATATATGTGTCAGCGAGCCATCTTTGGTGTTGCATCAACAAGAAATATCTTTCCTTGATGCGAGGGTTTAGCGATTATATCTCCTTTTCGTGTTAACCCCCCCCCCCTTTTTTTTTTTTTTTTTTTTACTTTTTTTACTTTTTTTACTTTTTACTTGTTCCTAGTGGTGTGGTGACGCCATGTTGGTTTTCTACTGGCGCAGTTCTGTTAGTTTGTGCCTTTGCGCATTTCGATGTACGTATTTAAGAAGGTCAGTTAGGAGCAATAAACAGTTGGTAGTGAGCGCTGCGTGTCGTGTGTGTTGCTCTGGTGTAAGTGTGTGTGCTTGTGTGAGTGTTTGCGTGAGTCGAGGTTGCGCCAAAATTTCTAAGTATATGATGTATAACCAACTAGCCCAACAACAAGTTTTATTAATCTACCTAGCTTAAACTAACATAACTCAACCTAACATAACCTTCGCACTTCTATCGTTAGAAAACGTTTTACTCGCTACTTTACATTGCTTTCTACAACATTACGACGGTTTCAAGCGCTTTCACATTAAATATCGCAGTTCCCAACTTGTAAAGGTGAAAAACACTGCATCTCACTAAGTGACATTGTTTAATGCGGTTTTAGCGCGGTTCATATCTTAACCTAACCTAACCTAACCTAACCTAACCCAACCTAACCTAACATAACCTAACCTAACCTAACCTAACCTAACCTAACCTAACCTAACCTAACCTAACCTAACGACGTTTGCAAGTGCTTTCACATTAGATATCGCAGTTCCCGACTTGTAATGGTGAAAAACACTGCATCTCACTAAGTGACATTGTTTAATGCGGTTTTACGACGGTTCATATCTTAACCTAACCTAACATTCGTACTTGTATTGAAAAACGCTCTATTACACTGTTTCGTTCACAATTACGATATTTGCATAACCTCACAGTTTTTCACCAACTTATTGCAGTACAGAACGCTGTATCTCGCTAAATGACATTGTTCTTTAAGGTTTCACGATGCTTGCATGCGCTTCAACGAGAATATCACAATATAGCAGTTTCGCACTTGTAACGGTAGAACACGCAGTATTTGGCTTCTTCATGCCGTTTTGTGTGCATTCACAACATTTCACCTATCGCAGTTTAATACTCGCAATAAAACAACACTATCTCGTTAGATGACGTCGTTTTTGGTAGTTTCACGACGCTACCTAGCTTAAACTAACCTAACCTAACCTAACCTTCGCACTTCTATCGTTAGAAAACGTTTTACTCGCAACTTTACAATGTTTTCTACTAGATTACGACGGTTTCATGCGCTTTCACATTAAATATCGTAGTTCCCGACTTGTAATGTTGAGAAACACTACATCTCACTAAGTGACATTGTTTAATGCGGTTTTACAACGGTTGATATGTCAACCTAACCTAACATTCGCACTTGTATCTAAAGACGCTCAATTACACTGTTTCGTTCACAATTACGATATTTGCTTGACCTCACAGTTTCTCACCAACTTATTACAGTACAGAACGCTGAATCTCGCTAAATGACATCGTTCTTTAAGGTTTCACGATACTTGCATGCGCTTTACCGAGAATGTCACAACATAGCAGTTTCGCACTTGTAACGGTACAACACGCAGTATTTGGCTTGTTCATGCCGTTTTGTGTGCTTTCACAACATTTTACCTATCGCAGTTTCGTACTCGCATTAAAACAACACTATCTCGTTAGATGACGTCGTTTTTGGTGGTTTCACGACGCTACCTAGCTTAAACTAACATAACTCAACCTAACATAACCTTCGCACTTCTATCGTTAGAAAACGTTTTACTCGCTACTTTACATTGCTTTCTACAACATTACGACGGTTTCAAGCGCTTTCACATTAGATATCGCAGTTCCCAACTTGTAAAGGTGAAAAACACTGCATCTCACTAAGTGACATTGTTTAATGCGGTTTTAGCGCGGTTCATATCTTAACCTAACCTAACCTAACCTAACCTAACCCAAACTAACCTAACATAACCTAACCTAACCTAACCTAACCAAACCTAACCTAACCTAACCTAACCTAACCTAACCTAACCTAACGACGTTTGCAAGCGCTTTCACATTAGATATCGCAGTTCCCGACTTGTAATGGTGAAAAACACTGCATCTCACTAAGTGACATTGTTTAATGCGGTTTTACGACGGTTCATATCTTAACCTAACCTAACATTCGTACTTGTATTGAAAAACGCTCTATTACACTGTTTCGTTCACAATTACGATATTTGCATAACCTCACAGTTTTTCACCAACTTATTGCAGTACAGAACGCTGTATCTCGCTAAATGACATTGTTCTTTAAGGTTTCACGATGCTTGCATGCGCTTCAACGAGAATATCACAATATAGCAGTTTTGCACTTGTAACGGTAGAACACGCAGTATTTGGCTTCTTCATGCCGTTTTGTGTGCATTCACGACATTTCACCTATCGCAGTTTAATACTCGCAATAAAACAACACTATCTCGTTAGATGACGTCGTTTTTGGTAGTTTCACAACGCTACCTAGCTTAAACTAACCTAACCTAACCTAACCTTCGCACTTCTATCGTTAGAAAACGTTTTACTCGCAACTTTACAATGTTTTCTACTAGATTACGACGGTTTCATGCGCTTTCACATTAGATATCGTAGTTCCCGACTTGTAATGTTGAAAAACACTACATCTCACTAAGTGACATTGTTTAATGCGGTTTTACAACGGTTGATATGTCAACCTAACCTAACATTCGCACTTGTATCTAAAGACGCTCAATTACACTGTTTCGTTCACAATTACGATATTTGCTTGACCTCACAGTTTCTCACCAACTTATTACAGTACAGAACGCTGAATCTCGCTAAATGACATCGTTCTTTAAGGTTTCACGATACTTGCATGCGCTTTACCGAGAATGTCACAACATAGCAGTTTCGCACTTGTAACGGTACAACACGCAGTATTTGGCTTGTTCATGCCGTTTTGTGTGCTTTCACAACATTTTACCTATCGCAGTTTCGTACTCGCATTAAAACAACACTATCTCGTTAGATGACGTCGTTTTTGGTGGTTTCACGACGCTACCTAGCTTAAACTAACATAACTCAACCTAACATAACCTTCGCACTTCTATCGTTAGAAAACGTTTTACTCGCTACTTTACATTGCTTTCTACGACATTACGACGGTTTCAAGCGCTTTCACATTAGATATCGCAGTTCCCAACTTGTAAAGGTGAAAAACACTGCATCTCACTAAGTGACATTGTTTAATGCGGTTTTAGCGCGGTTCATCTCTTAACCTAACCTAACCTAACCTAACCCAACCTAACCTAACATAACCTAACCTAACCTAACCTAACCAAACCTAACCTAACCTAACCTAACCTAACCTAACCTAACCTAACCTAACGACGTTTGCAAGCGCTTTCACATTAGATATCGCAGTTCCCGACTTGTAATGGTGAAAAACACTGCATCTCACTAAGTGACATTGTTTAATGCGGTTTTACGACGGTTCATATCTTAACCTAACCTAACATTCGTACTTGTATTGAAAAACGCTCTATTACACTGTTTCGTTCACAATTACGATATTTGCATAACCTCACAGTTTTTCACCAACTTATTGCAGTACAGAACGCTGTATCTCGCTAAATGACATTGTTCTTTAAGGTTTCACGATGCTTGCATGCGCTTTAACGAGAATATCACAATATAGCAGTTTCGCACTTGTAACGGTAGAACACGCAGTATTTGGCTTGTTCATGCCGTTTTGTGTGCATTCACAACATTTCACCTATCGCAGTTTAATACTCGCAATAAAACAACACTATCTCGTTAGATGACGTCGTTTTTGGTAGTTTCACGACGCTACCTAGCTTAAACTAACCTAACCTAACCTAACCTTCGCACTTCTATCGTTAGAAAACGTTTTACTCGCAACTTTACAATGTTTTCTACAAGATTACGACGGTTTCATGCGCTTTCACATTAGATATCGTAGTTCCCGACTTGTAATGTTGAAAAACACAACATCTCACTAAGTGACATTGTTTAATGCGGTTTTACGACGGTTGATATGTCAACCTAACCTAACATTCGCACTTGTATCTAAAGACGCTCAATTACACTGTTTCGTTCACAATTACGATATTTGCTTGACCTCACAGTTTCTCACCAACTTATTACAGTACAGAACGCTGTATTTCGCTAAATGACATCGTTCTTTAAGGTTTCACGATACTTGCATGCGCTTTACCGAGAATGTCACAACATAGCAGTTTCGCACTTGTAACGGTACAACACGCAGTATTTGGCTTGTTCATGCCGTTTTGTGTGCTTTCACAACATTTTACCTATCGCAGTTTCGTACTCGCATTAAAACACTATCTCGTTAGATGACGTCGTTTTTGGTGGTTTCACGACGCTACCTAGCTTAAACTAACATAACTCAAACTAACCGAACCTTCGCACTTCTATCGTTAGAAAACGTTATCTTCGCTACTTTACAATGTTTTCTACAAGATTACGACGGTTTCATGCGCTTTCACATTAGATATGGCAGTTCCCGACTTGTAATGGTGAAAAACACAGCATCTCACTAAGTGACATTGTTTAATGCGGTTTTAGCGCGGTTCATATCTTAACCTAACCTATCCTAACCTAACCTGACCTAACCCAACCTAACCTAACCTAACCTAACCTAACCTAACCCAACTCAACCCAACCTATTTTCTTCGTTCAGCGAACTAGGAGCGCAGAGAAAACACAAAGGACGAAGCGAGGAACCACACAACATGAGCGCTCAACTAACAACTGATTTATTTTCCACATCGGAAGGACATATATAACCACAAAATGCGCATGTCAAAAAAAAGATTATTACGAAATCAAGGGCAGCATGCGAAGCGTGTAATCAAGGCACATGTCTAAGGGTTATCTAGGTATCTTTTTTTGACATGCGCATTTTGTGGTTATATATGTCCTTCCGATGTGGAAAATAAATCAGTTGTTAGTTGAGCGCTCGTGTTGTGTGGTTCCTCGCTTCGTCCTTTGTGTTTTCTCTGCGCTCCTAGTTCGCTGAACGAAGAAAATGAATTACCAACTGGCCCACATTTTGATCCTTTTTCAACCCAACCTAACCTAATCTAACCTAACCTAACCTAACCTAACCAAACCTAACCTAACCTAACCTAACCTAACCTAACGACGGTTGCAAGCGCTTTCACATTAAATATCGCAGTTCCCCACTTTTAATGGTGAAAAACACTGCATCTCAGTAATTGACATTGTTTAATGCGGTTTTACGACGGTTCATATCTTAACCTAACCTAACATTCGCACTTGTATCTAAAAACGCTCTATTACACTGTTTTGTTCACAATTACGATATTTGCATAACCTCACAGTTTTTCACCAACTTATTGCAGTACAGAACGCTGTATCTCGCTAAATGACATTGTTCTTTAAGGTTTCACGATGCTTGCATGCGCTTTAACGAGAATATCACAATATAGCAGTTTCGCACTTGTAACGGTAGAACACGCAGTATTTGGCTTGTTCATGCCGTTTTGTGTGCATTCACAACGTTTCACCTATCGCAGTTTAATACTCGCAATAAAACACTATCTCGTTAGATGACGTCGTTTTTGGTAGTTTCACGACGCTACCTAGCTTAAACTAACCTAACCTAACCTAACCTTCGCACTTCTATCGTTAGAAAACGTTTTACTCGCAACTTTACAATGTTTTCGTCAAGATTACGACGGTTTCATGCGCTTTCACATTAGATATCGTAGTTCCCCACTTGTAATGTTGAAAAACACTACATCTCACTAAGTGACATTGTTTAATGCGGTTTTACGACGGTTGATATGTCAACCTAACCTAACATTCGCACTTGTATCTAAAGACGCTCAATTACACTGTTTCGTTCACAATTACGATATTTGCTTGACCTCACAGTTTCTCACCAACTTATTACAGTACAGAACGCTGTATCTCGCTAAATGACATCGTTCTTTAAGGTTTCACGATACTTGCATGCGCTTTACCGAGAATGTCACAACATAGCAGTTTCGCACTTGTAACGGTACAACACGCAGTATTTGGCTTGTTCATGCCGTTTTGTGTGCTTTCACAACATTTTACCTATCGCAGTTTCGTACTCGCATTAAACACTATCTCGTTAGATGACGTCGTTTTTGGTGGTTTCACGACGCTACCTAGCTTAAACTAACATAACTCAAACTAACCGAACCTTCGCACTTCTATCGTTAGAAAACGTTTTATTCGCTACTTTACAATGTTTTCTACAAGATTACGACGGTTTCATGCGCTTTCACATTAGATATCGCTGTTCCCGACTTGTAATGGTGAAAAACACAGCATCTCACTAAGTGACATTGTTTAATGCGGTTTTAGCGCGGTTCATATCTTAACCTAACCTAACCTTACCTAAACCAACCTAACCTAACCTAACCTAACCAAACCTTACCTAACATACCCTAACCTAACCTAACCTAACCTAACCTAACCAAACCTAACCTAACCTAACCTAACGTAACCTAACCTAACCTAACCTAACCTAACCTAACCTAACGACGTTTGCAAGCGCTTTCACATTAGATATCGCAGTTCCCGACTTGTAATGGTGAAAAACACTGCATCTCACTAAGTGACATTGATTAATGCTGTTTTACGACGGTTCATATCTTAACCTAACCTAACATTCGCACTTGTATTAAAAAACGCTCTATTACACTGTTTCGTTCACAATTAGGATATTTGCATAACCTCACAGTTTTTCACCAACTTATTGCAGTACAGAACGCTGTATCTCGCTAAATGACATCGTTCTTTAAGGTTTCACGATGCTTTCATGCGCTTTAACGAGAATATCACAACATAGCAGTTTCGCACTTGTAACGGTACAACACGCAGTATTTGGCTTGTTCATGCCGTTTTGTGTGCTTTCACAACATTTCACCTATCGCAGTTTCGTACTCGCAATAAAACAACACTATCTCGTTAGATGACGTTGTTTTTGGTAGTTTCCCGACGCTACCTAGCTTAAACTAACATAACTCAACCTAACATGACCTTCGCACTTCTATCATTAGAAAACGTTTTACTCGGTACTTTCCATTGCTTTCTACAACATTACGACGGTTTCAAGCGCTTTCACATTAGATATCACAGTTCCCAACTTGTAAAGGTGAAAAACACTGCATCTCACTAAGTGACATTGTTTAATGCGGTTTTACGACGGTTCATACCTTAACCTAACCTAACCTAACCTAACCTAACCTTACCTAACCTAACCTAACCTAACCCAACCCAACCCAACCTAACCTAACCTAACCTAACCTAAACTAACCTAACCCAACCTAACCTAACCTAACCTAACCCAACCTAACCCAACCCAACCCAACCTAACCTAACCTAAGCTAACCTAACCTAACCTAACCAAACCTAACCTAACCTAACCTAACCTAACGTAACCTAACCTAACCTATTCTAACGTAACCTAACCTTACCTGACCTAACCTAACCTAACGTAACCTAACCTAACCTAACATAACCTAACGTAACCTAACCTAACCTAACCTAACGTAACCTAACCTAACCTAACCCAACCTAACCCAACCCAACCCAGCCCAACAACACCCAACCCAGCCTAACCTAACCTAACCTAACCTTACCTAACCTAACCAAATTATCCTTACCTAACCTAACCTAACCTAACGTAACCTAACCTAACCTAACGTAACCTAACCTAACCTAAGGTAACCTAACCTAACCCAACCTAACCTAACCTAACCTAACCCAACTCAACCCAACCTAACCTAATCTAACCTAACCTAACCTAACCTAACCAAACCTAACCTAACCTAACCTAACCTAACCTAACCTAACGACGGTTGCAAGCGCTTTCACATTAAATATCGCAGTTCCCCACTTTTAATGGTGAAAAACACTGCATCTCAGTAATTGACATTGTTTAATGCGGTTTTACGACGGTTCATATCTTAACCTAACCTAACATTCGCACTTGTATCTAAATACGCTCAATTACACTGTTTCGTTCACAATTACGATATTTGCTTGACCTCACAGTTTCTCACCAGCTTATTACAGTACAGAACGCTGTATCTCGCTAAATGACATCGTTCTTTAAGGTTTCACGATACTTGCATGCGCTTTAACGAGAATATCACAATAAAGCAGTTTCGCACTTGTAACGGCACAAGACGCAGTATCTGGCTAGTTCATGCCATTTTGTGTGCTTTCCCAATATTTCAACTATCGCAGTTTCGTACTCGCAATAAAACAACACTATCTCGTTAGATGACATCGTTTTTGGTGGTTTCACGACGCTACCTAGCTCCAACTAACCGAACCTTCGCACTTCTATCGTTAGAAAACGTTTTATTCGCTACTTTACAATGTTTTCTACAAGATTACGACGGTTTCATGCGCTTTCACATCAGATATCGCAGTTCCCGACTTGTAATGGTGGAAAACACAGCATCTCACTAAGTGACATTGTTTAATGCGGTTTTAGCGCGGTTCATATCTTAACCTAACCTAACCTTACCTAACCCAACCTAACCTAACCTAACCTAACCAAACCTTACCAAACATACCCTAACCTAACCTAACCTAACCTAACCAAACCTAACCTAACCTAACCTAACCTAACCCAACCCAACCCAACCTAACCTAACCTAACCTAACCTAAACTAACCTAACCCAACCTAACCTAACCTAACCTAACCCAACCTAACCCAACCCAACCCAACCTAACCTAACCTAAGCTAACCTAACCTAACCTAACCAAACCTAACCTAACCTAACTTAACCTAACCTAACGTAACCTAACCTAACCTATTCTAACGTAACCTAACCTTACCTGACCTAACCTAACCTAACGTAACCTAACCTAACCTAACATAACCTAACGTAACTTTAACCTAACCTAACCTAACGTAACCTAACCTAACCTAACCCAACCTAACCCAACCCAACCCAACCCAACAACACCCAACCCAACCTAGCCTAACCTAACCTAACCTTACCTAACCTAACCAAATTATCCTTACCTAACCTAACCTAACCTAACGTAACCTAACCTAACCTAACGTAACCTAACCTAACGTAACCTAACCTAACCTAACCTGACCTAACCCAACCTAACCTAACCTAACCTAACCTAACCCAACTCAACCCAACCTAACCTAATCTAACCTAACCTAACCTAACCAAACCTAACCTAACCTAACCTAACCTAACCTAACCTAACCTAACGACGGTTGCAAGCGCTTTCACATTAAATATCGCAGTTCCCCACTTTTAATGGTGAAAAACACTGCATATCAGTAATTGACATTGTTTAATGCGGTTTTACGACGGTTCATATCTTAACCTAACCTAACATTCGCACTTGTACCTAAAAACGCTCTATTACACTGTTTTGTTCACAATTACGATATTTGCATAACCTCACAGTTTTTCACCAACTTATTGCAGTACAGAACGCTGTATCTCGCTAAATGACATTGTTCTTTAAGGTTTCACGATGCTTGCATGCGCTTTAACGAGAATATCCCAATATAGCAGTTTCGCACTTGTAACGGTAGAACACGCAGTATTTGGCCTGTTCATGCCGTTTTGTGTGCTTTCACAACATTTCACCTATCGCAGTTTCGTACTCGCATTAAACACTATCTCGTTAGATGACGTCGTTTTTGGTGGTTTCACGACGCTACCTAGCTTAAACTAACATAACTCAAACTAACCGAACCTTCGCACTTCTATCGTTAGAAAACGTTTTATTCGCTACTTTACAATGTTTTCTACAAGATTACGACGGTTTCATGCGCTTTCACATTAGATATCGCAGTTCCCGACTTGTAATGGTGAAAAACACAGCATCTCACTAAGTGACATTGTTTAATGCGGTTTTAGCGCGGTTCATATCTTAACCTAACCTAACCTTACCTAAACCAACCTAACCTAACCTAACCTAACCTAACCTAACCAAACCTTACCTAACATACCCTAACCTAACCTAACCTAACCTAACCAAACCTAACCTAACCTAACCTAACGTAACCTAACCTAACCTAACCTAACCTAACCTAACCTAACGACGTTTGCAAGCGCTTTCACATTAGATATCGCAGTTCCCGACTTGTAATGGTGAAAAACACTGCATCTCACTAAGTGACATTGATTAATGCGGTTTTACGACGGTTCATATCTTAACCTAACCTAACATTCGCACTTATATTAAAAAACGCTCTATTACACTGTTTCGTTCACAATTAGGATATTTGCATAACCTCACAGTTTTTCACCAACTTATTGCAGTACAGAACGCTGTATCTCGCTAAATGACATCGTTCTTTAAGGTTTCACGATGCTTTCATGCGCTTTAACGAGAATATCACAACATAGCAGTTTCGCACTTGTAACGGTACAACACGCAGTATTTGGCTTGTTGATGCCGTTTTGTGTGCTTTCACAACATTTCACCTATCGCAGTTTCGTACTCGCAATAAAACAACACTATCTCGTTAGATGACGTTGTTTTTGGTAGTTTCCCGACGCTACCTAGCTTAAACTAACATAACTCAACCTAACATGACCTTCGCACTTCTATCATTAGAAAACGTTTTACTCGGTACTTTACATTGCTTTCTACAACATTACGACGGTTTCAAGCGCTTTCACATTAGATATCACAGTTCCCAACTTGTAAAGGTGAAAAACACTGCATCTCACTAAGTGACATTGTTTAATGCGGTTTTACGACGGTTCATACCTTAACCTAACCTAACCTAACCTAACCTAACCTTACCTAACCTAACCTAACCTAACCCAACCCAACCCAACCTAACCTAACCTAACCTAACCTAACCTAAACTAACCTAACCCAACCTAACCTAACCTAACCTAACCTAACCCAACCTAACCCAACCCAACCCAACCTAACCTAACCTAAGCTAACCTAACCTAACCTAACCAAACCTAACCTAACCTAACTTAACCTAACCTAACGTAACCTAACCTAACCTATTCTAACGTAACCTAACCTTACCTGACCTAACCTAACCTAACGTAACCTAACCTAACCTAACATAACCTAACGTAACCTAACCTAACCTAACCTAACGTAACCTAACCTAACCTAACCCAACCTAACCCAACCCAACCCAACCCAACAACACCCAACCCAGCCTAACCTAACCTAACCTAACCTTACCTAACCTAACCAAATTATCCTTACCTAACCTAACCTAACGTAACCTAACCTAACCTAACGTAACCTAACCTAACCTAACGTAACCTAACCTAACCCAACCTAACCTAACCTAACCTAACCCAACTCAACCCAACCTAACCTAATCTAACCTAACCTAACCTAACCTAACCAAACCTAACCTAACCTAACCTAACCTAACCTAACCTAACGACGGTTGCAAGCGCTTTCACATTAAATATCGCAGTTCCCCACTTTTAATGGTGAAAAACACTGCATCTCAGTAATTGACATTGTTTAATGCGGTTTTACGACGGTTCATATCTTAACCTAACCTAACATTCGCACTTGTATCTAAAAACGCTCTATTACACTGTTTTGTTCACAATTACGATATTTGCATAACCTCGCAGTTTTTCACCAACTTATTGCAGTACAGAACGCTGTATCTCGCTAAATGACATTGTTCTTTAAGGTTTCACGATGCTTGCATGCGCTTTAACGAGAATATCACAATATAGCAGTTTCCCACTTGTAACGGTAGAACACGCAGTATTTGGCTTGTTCATGCCGTTTTGTGTGCTTTCACAACATTTCACCTATCGCAGTTTATTACTCACTATAAAACAACAGTATCTCGTTAGATGACGTCGTTTTTGGTAGTTTCACGACGCTACCTAGCTTAAACTAACCTAACCTAACCTAACCTAACCTTCGCACTTCTATCGTTAGAAAACGTTTTACTCGCCACTTTACAATGTTTTCTACAAGATTACGACGGTTTCATGCGCTTTCACATTAGATATCGTAGTTCCCGACTTGTAATGTTGAAAAACACTACATCTCACTAAGTGACATTGTTTAATGCGGTTTTACGACGGTTGATATGTCAACCTAACCTAACATTCGCACTTGTATCTAAAGACGCTCAATTACACTGCTTCGTTCACAATTACGATATTTGCTTGACCTCACAGTTTCTCACCAACTTATTACAGTACAGAACGCTGTATCTCGCTAAATGACATCGTTCTTTAAGGTTTCACGATACTTGCATGCGCTTTACCGAGAATGTCACAACATAGCAGTTTCGCACTTGTAACGGTACAACACGCAGTATTTGGCTTGTTCACGCCGTTTTGTGTGCTTTCACAACATTTTACCTATCGCAGTTTCGTACTCGCAATAAAACAACACTATCTCGTTAGATGACATCGTTTTTGGTGGTTTCACGACGCTACCTAGCTTAAACTAACATAACTCAACCTAACATAACCTTCGCACTTCTATCGTTAGAAAACGTTTTACTCGCTACTTTACATTGCTTTCTACAACATTACAACGGTTTCAAGCGCTTTCACATTAGATATCGCAGTTCCCAACTTGTAAAGGTGAAAAACACTGCATCTCACTAAGTGACATTGTTTAATGCGGTTTTAGCGCGGTTCATATCTTAACCTAACCTAACCTAACCTAACCCAACCTAACCTAACATAACCTAACCTAACCTAACCTAACCTAACCAAACCTAACCTAACGTAACCTAACCTAACCTAACCTAACCTAACCTAACCTAACCTAACGACGTTTGCAAGCGCTTTCACATTAGATATCGCAGTTCCCGACTTGTAATGTTGAAAAACACTACATCTCACTAAGTGACATTGTTTAATGCGGTTTTACGACGGTTGATATGTCAACCTAACCTAACATTCGCACTTGTATCTAAATACGCTCAATTACACTGTTTCGTTCACAATTACGATATTTGCTTGACCTCACAGTTTCTCACCAGCCTATTACAGTACAGAACGCTGTATCTCGCTAAATGACATCGTTCTTTAAGGTTTCACGATACTTGCATGCGCTTTAACGAGAATATCACAATAAAGCAGTTTCGCACTTGTAACGGCACAAGACGCAGTATCTGGCTAGTTCATGCCATTTTGTGTGCTTTCCCAATATTTCAACTATCGCAGTTTCGTACTCGCAATAAAACAACACTATCTCGTTAGATGACATCGTTTTTGGTGGTTTCACGACGCTACCTAGCTCAAACTAACCGAACCTTCGCACTTCTATCGTTAGAAAACGTTTTATTCGCTACTTTACAATGTTTTCTACAAGATTACGACGGTTTCATGCGCTTTCACATCAGATATCGCAGTTCCCGACTTGTAATGGTGGAAAACACAGCATCTCACTAAGTGACATTGTTTAATGCGGTTTTAGCGCGGTTCATATCTTAACCTAACCTAACCTTACCTAACCTAACCAAACCTTACCTAACATACCCTAACCTAACCTAACCTAACCTAACCAAACCTAACCTAACCTAACCTAACATAACCCAACCCAACCCAACCTAACCTAACCTAAACTAACCTAACCCAACCTAACCTAACCTAACCTAACCTAACCCAACCTAACCCAACCCAACCCAACCTAACCTAACCTAAGCTAACCTAACCTAACCTAACCAAACCTAACCTAACTTAACCTAACCTAACGTAACCTAACCTAACCTATTCTAACGTAACCTAACCTTACCTGACCTAACGTAACCTAACCTAACCTAACATAACCTAACGTAACTTTAACCTAACCTAACCTAACGTAACCTAACCTAACCTAACCCAACCTAACCCAACCCAACCCAACCCAACAACACCCAACCCAACCTAGCCTAACCTAACCTAACCTTACCTAACCTAACCAAATTATCCTTACCTAACCTAACCTAACGTAACCTAACCTAACCTAACCTAACGTAACCTAACCTAACGTAACCTAACCTAAACTAACCTGACCTAACCCAACCTAACCTAACCTAACCTAACCTAACCCAACTCAACCCAACCTAACCTAATCTAACCTAACCTAACCAAACCTAACCTAACCAAACCTAACCTAACCTAACCTAACCTAACCTAACCTAACGACGGTTGCAAGCGCTTTCACATTAAATATCGCAGTTCCCCACTTTTAATGGTGAAAAACACTGCATATCAGTAATTGACATTGTTTAATGCGGTTTTACGACGGTTCATATCTTAACCTAACCTAACATTCGCACTTGTACCTAAAAACGCTCTATTACACTGTTTTGTTCACAATTACGATATTTGCATAACCTCACAGTTTTTCACCAACTTATTGCAGTACAGAACGCTGTATCTCGCTAAATGACATTGTTCTTTAAGGTTTCACGATACTTGCATGCGCTTAACCGAGAATGTCACAACATAGCAGTTTCGCACTTGTAACGGTACAACACGCAGTATTTGGCTTGTTCATGCCGTTTGATGTGCTTTCACAACATTTTACCTATCGCAGTTTCGTACTCGCATTAAAACAACACTATCTCGTTAGATGACGTCGTTTTTGGTGGTTTCACGACGCTACCTAGCTTAAACTAACATAACTCAACCTAACATAACCTTCGCACTTCTATCGTTAGAAAACGTTTTACTCGCTACTTTACATTGCTTTCTACAACATTACGACGGTTTCAAGCGCTTTCACATTAGATATCGCAGTTCCCAACTTGTAAAGGTGAAAAACACTGCATCTCACTAAGTGACATTGTTTAATGCGGTTTTAGCGCGGTTCATATCTTAACCTAACCTAACCTAACCTAACCCAACCTAACCTAACATAACCTAACCTAACCTAACCTAACCTAACCTAACCTAACGTAACCTAACCTAACCTAACGTAACCTAACCTAACCTAACCCAACCTAACCTAACCTAACCTAACCCAACTCAACCCAACCTAACCTAATCTAACCTAACCTAACCTAACCTTACCTAACCAAACCTAACCTAACCTAACCTAACCTAACCTAACCTAACGACGGTTGCAAGCGCTTTCACATTAAATATCGCAGTTCCCCACTTTTATTGGTGAAAAACACTGCATCTCAGTAATTGACATTGTTTAATGCGGTTTTACGACGGTTCATATCTTAACCTAACCTAACATTCGCACTTGTATCTAAAAACGCTCTATTACACTGTTTTGTTCACAATTACGATATTTGCATAACCTCACAGTTTTTCACCAACTTATTGCAGTACAGAACGCTGTATCTCGCTAAATGACATTGTTCTTTAAGGTTTCACGATGCTTGCATGCGCTTTAACGAGAATATCACAATATAGCAGTTTCGCACTTGTAACGGTAGAACACGCAGTATTTGGCTTGTTCATGCCGTTTTGTGTGCTTTCACAACATTTAACCTATTGCAGTTTAATACTCGCTATAAAACAACACTATCTCGTTAGATGACGTCGTTTTTGGTAGTTTCACGACGCTACCTAGCTTAAACTAACCTAACCTAACCTAACCTTCGCACTTCTATCGTTAGAAAACGTTTTACTCGCCACTTTACAATGTTTTCTACAATATTACGACGGTTTCATGCGCTTTCACATTAGATATCGTAGTTCCCGACTTGTAATGTTGAAAAACACTACATGTCACTAAGTGACATTGTTTAATGCGGTTTTACGACGGTTGATATGTCAACCTAACCTAACATTCGCACTTGTATCTAAAGACGCTCAATTACACTGTTTCGTTCACAATTACGATATTTGCTTGACCTCACAGTTTCTCACCAACTTATTACAGTACAGAACGCTGTATCTCGCTAAATGACATCGTTCTTTAAGGTTTCACGATACTTGCATGCGCTTTACCGAGAATGTCACAACATAGCAGTTTCGCACTTGTAACGGTACAACACGCAGTATTTGGCTTGTTCATGCCGTTTTGTGTGTTTCACAACATTTTACCTATCGCAGTTTCGTACTCGCAATAAAACAACACTATCTCGTTAGATGACGTCGTTTTTGGTGGTTTCACGACGCTACCTAGCTTAAACTATCATAACTCAACCTAACATAACCTTCGCACTTCTATCGTTAGAAAACGTTTTACTCGCTACTTTACATTGCTTTCTACAACATTACGACGGTTTCAAGCGCTTTCACATTAGATATCGCAGTTCCCAACTTGTAAAGGTGAAAAACACTGCATCTCACTAAGTGACATTGTTTATTGCGGTTTTACGATGGTTCATACCTTAACCTAACGTAACCTAACCTAACCTAACCCAACCTAACCTAACATAACCTAACCTAACCTAACCTAACCAAACCTAACCTAACGTAACCTAACCTAACCTAACCTAACCTAACCTAACGACGTTTGCAAGCGCTTTCACATTAGATATCGCAGTTCCCAACTTGTAATGGTGAAAAACACTGCATCTCACTAAATGACATTGTTTAATGCGGTTTTACGACGGTTCATATCTTAACCTAACCTAACATTCGTACTTGTATTGAAAAACGCTCTATTACACTGTTTCGTTCACAATTACGATATTTGCATAACCTCACAGTTTTTCACCAACTTATTGCAGTACAGAACGCTGTATCTCGCTAAATGACATTGTTCTTTAAGGTTTCACGATGCTTGCATGCGCTTTAACGAGAATATCACAATATAGCAGTTTCGCCCTTGTAACGGTAGAACACGCAGTATTTGGCTTGTTCATGCCGTTTTGTGTGCATTCACAACATTTCACCTATCGCAGTTTAATACTCGCAATAAAACAACACTATCTCGTTAGATGACGTCGTTTTTGGTAGTTTCACGACGCTACCTAGCTTAAACTAACCTAACCTAACCTAACCTTTGCACTTCTATCGTTAGAAAACGTTTTACTCGCAACTTTACAATGTTTTCTACAAGATTACGACGGTTTTATGCGCTTTCACATTAGATATCGTAGTTCCCGACTTGTAATGTTGAAAAACACTACATCTCACTAAGTGACATTGTTTAATGCGGTTTTACGACGGTTGATATGTCAACCTAACCTAACATTCGCACTTGTATCTAAAGACGCTCAATTACACTGTTTCGTTCACAATTACGATATTTGCTTGACCTCACAGTTTCTCACCAACTTATTACAGTACAGAATGCTGTATCTCGCTAAATGACATCGTTCTTTAAGGTTTCACGATACTTGCATGCGCTTTACCGAGAATGTCACAACATAGCAGTTTCGCACTTGTAACGGTACAACACGCAGTATTTGGCTTGTTCATGCCGTTTTGTGTGCTTTCACAACATTTTACCTATCGCAGTTTCGTACTCGCATTAAAACACTATCTCGTTAGATGACGTCGTTTTTGGTGGTTTCACGACGCTACCTAGCTTAAACTAACATAACTCGAACTAACCGAACCTTCGCACTTCTATCGTTAGAAAACGTTTTACTCGCTACTTTACATTGCTTTCTACAACATTACGACGGTTTCAAGCGCTTTCACATTAGATATCACAGTTCCCAACTTGTAAAGGTGAAAAACACTGCATCTCACTAAGTGACATTGTTTAATGCGGTTTTACGACGGTTCATACCTTAACCTAACCTAACCTAACCTAACCTAACCTTACCTAACCTAACCTAACCTAACCCAACCCAACCCAACCTAACCTAACCTAACCTAACCTAACCCAACCTAACCTAACCTAACCTAACCCAACCTAACCCAACCCAACCCAACCTAACCTAACGTAACCTAACCTAACCTAACCTAACGTAACCTAACTTAACCTAACCCAACCTAACCTAACCTAACCTAACCTAACCCAACTCAACCCAACCTAACCTAATCTAATCTAACCTAACCTAACCTAACCTAACCTAACCTAACCTAACCTAACCTAACCTAACCTAACGACGGTTGCAAGCGCTTTCACATTAAATATCGCAGTTCCCCACTTTTAATGGTGAAAAACACTGCATCTCAGTAATTGACATTGTTTAATGCGGTTTTACGACGGTTCATATCTTAACCTAACCTAACATTCGTACTTGTATTGAAAAACGCTCTATTACACTGTTTCGTTCACAATTACGATATTTGCATAACCTCACAGTTTTTCACCAACTTATTGCAGTACAGAACGCTGTATCTCGCTAAATGACATTGTTCTTTAAGGTTTCACGATGCTTGCATGCGCTTTAACGAGAATATCACAATATAGCAGTTTCGCCCTTGTAACGGTAGAACACGCAGTATTTGGCTTGTTCATGCCGTTTTGTGTGCTTTCACAACATTTCACCTATCGCAGTTTCGTACTCGCAATAAAACAACACTATCTCGTTAGATGACGTTGTTTTTGGTAGTTTCGCGACGCTACCTAGCTTAAACTAACATAACTCAACCTAACATGACCTTCGCACTTCTATCGTTAGAAAACGTTTTACTCGCTACTTTACATTGCTTTCTACAACATTACGACGGTTTCAAGCGCTTTCACATTAGATATCACAGTTCCCAACTTGTAAAGGTGAAAAACACTGCATCTCACTTAGTGACATTGTTTAATGCGGTTTTACGACGGTTCATACCTTAACCTAAACTAACCTAACCCAACCTAACCTAACCACACCTAACCCAACCCAACCCAACCTAACCTAACCTAAGCTAACCTAGCCTAACCTAACCAAACCTAACCTAACCTAACTTAACCTAACCTCACGTAACCTAACCTAACCTATTCTAACGTAACCTAACCTTACCTGACCTAACCTAACCTAACGTAACCTAACCTAACCTAACATAACCTAACGTAACCTAACCTAACCTAACCTAACGTAACCTAACCTAACCTAACCCAACCTAACCCAACCCAACCCAACAACACCCAATCCAACCTAACCTAACCTAACCTAACCTTACCTAACCTAACCAAATTATCCTTACCTAACATAACCTAACCTAACGTAACCTAACCTAACCTAACGTAACCTAACCTAACCTAACGTAACCTAACCTAACCTAACCCAACCTAACCTAACCTAACCTAACCTAACCCAACTCAACCCAACCTAACCTAATCTAACCCAACCTAACCTAACCTAACCTAACCAAACCTAACCTAACCTAACCTAACCTAACCTAACCTAACCTAACGACGGCTGCAAGCGCTTTCACATTAAATATCGCAGTTCCCCACTTTTAATGGTGAAAAACACTGCATCTCAGTAATTGACATTGTTTAATGCGGTTTTACGACGGTTCATATCTTAACCTAACCTAACATTCGCACTTGTATCTAAAGACGCTCAATTACACTGTTTCGTTCACAATTACGATATTTGCTTGACCTCACAGTTTCTCACCAACTTATTACAGTACAGAACGCTGTATCTCGCTAAATGACATCGTTCTTTAAGGTTTCACGATACTTGCATGCGCTTTACCGAGAATGTCACAACATAGCAGTTTCGCACTTGTAACGGTACAACACGCAGTATTTGGCTTGTTCATGCCGTTTTGTGCGCTTTCACAACATTTTACCTATCGCAGTTTCGTACTCGCAATAAAACAACACTATCTCGTTAGATGACGTCGTTTTTGGTGGTTTCACGACGCTACCTAGCTTAAACTAACATAACTCAACCTAACATAACCTTCGCACTTCCATCGTTAGAAAACGTTTTACTCGCTACTTTACATTGCTTTCTACAACATTACGACGGTTTCAAGCGCTTTCACATTAGATATCGTAGTTCCCAACTTGTAAAGGTGAAAAACACTGCATCTCACTAAGTGACATTGTTTATTGCGGTTTTACGACGGTTCATACCTTAACCTAACGTAACCTAACCTAACCTAACCCAACCTAACCTAACATAACCTAACCTAACCTAACCTAACCAAACCTAACCTAACGTAACCTAACCTAACCTAACCTAACCTAACCTAACGACGTTTGCAAGCGCTTTCACATTAGATATCGCAGTTCCCAACTTGTAATGGTGAAAAACACTGCATCTCACTAAATGACATTGTTTAATGCGGTTTTACGACGGTTCATATCTTAACCTAACCTAACATTCTTACTTGTATTGAAAAACGCTCTATTACACTGTTTCGTTCACAATTACGATATTTGCTTGACCTCACAGTTTCTCACCAACTTATTACAGTACAGAACGCTGAATCTCGCTAAATGACATCGTTCTTTAAGGTTTCACGATACTTGCATGCGCTTTACCGAGAATGTCACAACATAGTAGTTTCGCACTTGTAACGGCACAACACGCAGTATTTGGCTTGTTCATGCCGTTTTGTGTGCTTTCACAACATTTTACCTATCGCAGTTTCGTACTCGCATTAAAGCAACACTATCTCGTTAGATGACGTCGTTTTTGGTGGTTTCACGACGCTACCTAGCTCAAACTAACCGAACCTTCGCACTTCTATCGTTAGAAAACGTTTTATTCGCTACTTTACAATGTTTTCTACAAGATTACGACGGTTTCATGCGCTTTCACATCAGATATCGCAGTTACCGACTTGTAATGGTGGAAAACACAGCATCTCACTAAGTGACATTGTTTAAAGCGGTTTTAGCGCGGTTCATATCTTAACCTAACCTAACCTTACCTAACCCAACCTAACCTAACCTAACCTAACCAAACCTTACCTAATATACCCTAACCTAACCTAACCTAACCAAACCTAACCTAACCTAACCTAACCTAACCCAACCCAACCCAACCCAACCTAACCTAACCTAACCTAACCTAAACTAACCTAACCCAACCTAACCTAACCTAACCTAACCTAACCCAACCCAACCCAACCTAACCTAACCTAAGCTAACCTAACCTAACCTAACCAAACCTAACCTAACCTAACTTAACCTAACCTAACGTAACCTAACCTAACCTATTCTAACGTAACCTAACCTTACCTGACCTAACCTAACCTAACGTAACCTAACCTAACCTAACATAACCTAACGTAACCTAACCTAACCTAACCTAACGTAACCTAACCTAACCTAACCCAACCTAACCCAACCTAACCCAACCCAACCCAACCCAACAACACCCAACCCAACCTAACCTAACCTAACCTAACCTTACCTAACCTAACCAAATTATCGTTACCTAACCTAACCTAACCTAACGTAACCTAACCTAACCTAACGTAACCTAACCTAACCTAACGTAACCTAACCTAACCTAACCTGACCTAACCCAACCTAACCTAACCTAACCTAACCTAACCCAACTAAACCCAACCTAACCTAATCTAACCTAACCTAACCTAACCTAACCTAACCTAACCAAACCTAACCTAACCTAACCTAACCTAACGACGTTTGCAAGCGCTTTCACATTAGATATCGCAGTTCCCAACTTGTAATGGTGAAAAACACTGCATCTCACTAAGTGACATTGTTTAATGCGGTTTTACGACGGTTCATATCTTAACCTAACCTAACATTTGTACTTGTATTGAAAAACGCTCTATTACACTGTTTCGTTCACAATTACGATATTTGCATAACCTCACAGTTTTTCACCAACTTATTGCAGTACAGAACGCTGTATCTCGCTAAATGACATTGTTCTTTAAGGTTTCACGATGCTTGCATGCGCTTTAACGAGAATATCACAATATAGCAGTTTCGCACTTGTAACGGTAGAACACGCAGTATTTGGCTTGTTCATGCCGTTTTGTGTGCATTCACAACATTTCACCTATCGCAGTTTAATACTCGCAATAAAACAACACTATCTCGTTAGATGACGACCTTTTTTTGTAGTTTCACGACGCTACCTAGCCTAAACTAACCTAACCTAACCTAACCTTCGCACTTCTATCGTTAGAAAACGTTTTACTCGCAACTTTACAATGTTTTCTACAAGATTACGACGGTTTCATGCGCTTTCACATTAGATATCGTAGTTCCCGACTTGTAATGTTGAAAAACACTACATCTCACTAAGTGACATTGTTTAATGCGGTTTTACGACGGTTGATATGTCAACCTAACCTAACATTCGCACTTGTATCTAAAGACGCTCAATTACACTGTTTCGTTCACAATTACGATATTTGCTTGACCTCACAGTTTCTCACCAACTTATTACAGTACAGAACGCTGTATTTCGCTAAATGACATCGTTCTTTAAGGTTTCACGATACTTGCGTGCGCTTTACCGAGAATGTCACAACATAGCAGTTTCGCACTTGTAACGGTACAACACGCAGTATTTGGCTTGTTCATGCCGTTTTGTGTGCTTTCACAACATTTTACCTATCGCAGTTTCGTACTCGCATTAAAACACTATCTCGTTAGATGACGTCGTTTTTGGTGGTTTCACGACGCTACCTAGCTTAAACTAACATAACTCAAACTAACCGAACCTTCGCACTTCTATCGTTAGAAAACGTTTTATTCGCTACTTTACAATGTTTTCTACAAGATTACGACGGTTTCATGCGCTTTCACATTAGATATCGCAGTTCCCGACTTGTAATGGTGAAAAACACAGCATCTCACTAAGTGACATTGTTTAATGCGGTTTTAGCGCGGTTCATATCTTAACCTAACCTAACCTAACCTAACCTGACCTAACCCAACCTAACCTAACCTAACCTAACCCAACTCAACCCAACCTATTTTCTTCGTTCTGCGAACTAGGAGCGCAGAGAAAACACAAAGGACGAAGCGAGGAACCACACAACACGAGCGCTCAACTAACAACTGATTTATTTTCCACATCGGAAGGACATATATAACCGCAAAATGCGCATGTCAAAAAAAGATTATGACGAAATCAAGGGCAGCATGCGAAGCGTGTAATCAAGGCACATGTCTAAGGGTTATCTAGGTATCTTTTTTTGACATGCGCATTTTGTGGTTATATATGTCCTTCCGATGTGGAAAATAAATCAGTTGTTAGTTGAGCGCTCGTGTTGTGTGGTTCCTCGCTTCGTCCTTTGTGTTTTCTCTGCGCTCCTAGTTCACTGAACGAAGAAAATGAATTACCAACTGGCCCACATTTTGATCCTTTTTCAACCCAACCTAACCTAATCTAACCTAACCTAACCTAACCTAACCTAACCTAACCAAACCTAACCTAACCTAACCTAACCTAACCTAACGACGGTTGCAAGCGCTTTCACATTAAATATCGCAGTTCCCCACTTTTAATGGTGAAAAACACTGCATCTCAGTAATTGACATTGTTTAATGCGGTTTTACGACGGTTCATATCTTAACCTAACCTAACATTTGCACTTGTATCTAAAAACGCTCTATTACACTGTTTTGTTCACAATTACGATATTTGCATAACCTCACAGTTTTTCACCAACTTATTGCAGTACAGAACGCTGTATCTCGCTAAATGACATTGTTCTTTAAGGTTTCACGATGCTTGCATGCGCTTTAACGAGAATATCACAATATAGCAGTTTCGCACTTGTAACGGTAGAACACGCAGTATTTGGCTTGTTCATGCCGTTTTGTGTGCTTTCACAACATTTCACCTATCGCAGTTTAATACTCGCTATAAAACAACACTATCTCGTTAGATGACGTCGTTTTTGGTAGTTTCACGACGCTACCTAGCTTAAACTAACCTAACCTAACCTAACCTTCGCACTTCTATCGTTAGAAAACGTTTTACTCGCCACTTTACAATGTTTTCTACAAGATTACGACGGTTTCATGCGCTTTCACATTAGATATCGTAGTTCCCAACTTGTAAAGGTGAAAAACACTGCATCTCACTAAGTGACATTGTTTATTGCGGTTTTACGACGGTTCATACCTTAACTTAACGTAACCTAACCTAACCTAACCCAACCTAACCTAACATAACCTAACCTAACCTAACCTAACCAAACCTAACCTAACGTAACCTAACCTAACCTAACCTAACCTAACCTAACGACGTTTGCAAGCGCTTTCACATTAGATATCGCAGTTCCCGACTTGTAATGGTGAAAAACACTGCATCTCACTAAGTGACATTGATTAATGCGGTTTTACGACGGTTCATATCTTAACCTAACCTAACATTCGCACTTGTATTAAAAAACGCTCTATTACACTGTTTCGTTCACAATTAGGATATTTGCATAACCTCACAGTTTTTCACCAACTTATTGCAGTACAGAACGCTGTATCTCGCTAAATGACATCGTTCTTTAAGGTTTCACGATGCTTTCATGCGCTTTAACGAGAATATCACAACATAGCAGTTTCGCACTTGTAACGGTACAACACGCAGTATTTGGCTTGTTCATGCCGTTTTGTGTGCTTTCACAACATTTCACCTATCGCAGTTTCGTACTCGCAATAAAACAACACTATCTCGTTAGATGACGTTGTTTTTGGTAGTTTCCCGACGCTACCTAGCTCAAACTAACATAACTCAACCTAACATGACCTTCGCACTTCTATCATTAGAAAACGTTTTACTCGCTACTTTACATTGCTTTCTACAACATTACGACGGTTTCAAGCGCTTTCACATTAGATATCACAGTTCCCAACTTGTAAAGGTGAAAAACACTGCATCTCACTAAGTGACATTGTTTAATGCGGTTTTACGACGGTTCATACCTTAACCTAACCTAACCTAACCTAACCTTACCTAACCTAACCTAACCTAACCCAACCCAACCCAACCTAACCTAACCTAACCTAACCTAAACTAACCTAACCCAACCTAACCTAACCTAACCTAACCTAACCCAACCTAACCCAACCCAACCCAACCTAACCTAACCTAAGCTAACCTAACCTAACCTAACCAAACCTAACCTAACCTAACTTAACCTAACCTAACGTAACCTAACCTAACCTATTCTAACGTAACCTAACCTTACCTGACCTAACCTAACCTAACGTAACCTAACCTAACCTAACATAACCTAACGTAACCTAACCTAACCTAACGTAACCTAACCTAACCTAACCCAACCTAACCCAACCCAACCCAACCCAACAACACCCAACCCAACCTAACCTAACCTAACCTAACCTTACCTAACCTAACCAAATTATCCTTACCTAACCTAACCTAACCTAACGTAACCTAACCTAACCTAACGTAACCTAACCTAACCTAACGTAACCTAACCTAACCTAACCCAACCTAACCTAACCTAACCTAACCCAACTCAACCCAACCTAACCTAATCTAACCTAACCTAACCTAACCTAACCAAACCTAACCTAACCTAACCTAACCTAACCTAACCTAACGACGGTTGCAAGCGCTTTCACATTAAATATCGCAGTTCCCCACTTTTAATGGTGAAAAACACTACATCTCACTAAGTGACATTGTTTAATGCGGTTTTACGACGGTTGATATGTCAACCTAACCTAACATTCGCACTTGTATCTAAAGACGCTCAATTACACTGTTTCGTTCACAATTACGATATTTGCTTGACCTCACAGTTTCTCACCAACTTATTACAGTACAGAACGCTGTATCTCGCTAAATGACATCGTTCTTTAAGGTTTCACGATACTTGCATGCGCTTTACCGAGAATGTCACAACATAGCACTTTCGCACTTGTAACGGTACAACACGCAGTATTTGGCTTGTTCATGCCGTTTAGTGTGCTTTCACAACATTTTACCTATCGCAGTTTCGTACTCGCAATAAAACAACACTATCTCGTTAGATGACGTCGTTTTTGGTGGTTTCACGACGCTACCTAGCTTAAACTAACATAACTCAACCTAACATAACCTTCGCACTTCTATCGTTAGAAAACGTTTTACTCGCTACTTTACATTGCTTTCTACAACATTACGACGGTTTCAAGCGCTTTCACATTAGATATCGCAGTTCCCAACTTGTAAAGGTGAAAAACACTGCATCTCACTAAGTGACATTGTTTATTGCGGTTTTACGACGGTTCATACCTTAACCTAACGTAACCTAACCTAACCTAACCCAACCTAACCTAACATAACCTAACCTAACCTAACCTAACCTAACCAAACCTTACCTAACTTAACCTAACCTAACCTAACCTAACCTAACCTAACCTAACGACGTTTGCAAGCGCTTTCACATTAGATATCGCAGTTCCCAACTTGTAATGGTGAAAAACACTGCATCTCACTGAATGACATTGTTTAATGCGGTTTTACGACGGTTCATATCTTAACCTAACCTAACATTCGTACTTGTATTGAAAAACGCTCTATTACACTGTTTCGTTCACAATTACGATATTGTCATAACCTCACAGTTTTTCACCAACTTATTGCAGTACAGAACGCTGTATCTCGCTAAATGAAATTGTTCTTTAAGGTTTCACGATGCTTGCATGCGCTTCAACGAGAATATCACAATATAGCAGTTTCGCACTTGTAACGGTAGAACACGCAGTATTTGGCTTGTTTATGCCGTTTTGTGTGCATTCACAACATTTCACCTATCGCTGTTTAATACTCGCAATAAAACAACACTATCTCGTTAGATGACGTCGTTTTTGGTAGTTTCACGACGCTACCTAGCTTAAACTAACCTAACCTAACCTAACCTTCGCACTTCTATCGTTAGAAAACGTTTTACTCGCAACTTTACAATGTTTTCTACTAGATTACGACGGTTTCATGCGCTTTCACATTAGATATCGTAGTTCCCGACTTGTAATGCTGAAAAACACTACATCTCACTAAGTGACATTGTTTAATGCGGTTTTACGACGGTTGATATGTCAACCTAACCTAACATTCGCACTTGTATCTAAAGACGCTCAATTACACTGTTTCGTTCACAATTACGATATTTGCTTGACCTCACAGTTTCTCACCAACTTATTACAGTACAGAACGCTGAATCTCGCTAAATGACATCGTTCTTTAAGGTCTCACGATACTTGCATGCGCTTTACCGAGAATGTCACAACATAGCAGTTTCGCACTTGTAACGGTACAACACGCAGTATTTGGCTTGTTCATGCCGTTTTGTGTGCTTTCACAACATTTTACCTATCGCAGTTTCGTACTCGCATTAAAACAACACTATCTCGTTAGATGACGTCGTTTTTGGTGGTTTCACGACGCTACCTAGCTTAAACTAACATAACTCAACCTAACATAACCTTCGCACTTCTATCGTTAGAAAACGTTTTACTCGCTACTTTACATTGCTTTCTACAACATTACGACGGTTTCAAGCGCTTTCACATTCGATATCGCAGTTCCCAACTTGTAAAGGTGAAAAACACTGCATCTCACTAAGTGACATTGTTTAATGCGGTTTTAGCGCGGTTCATATCTTAACCTAACCTAACCTAACCTAACCCAACCTAACCTAACATAACCTAACCTAACCTAACCTAACGAAACCTAACCTAACGTAACCTAACCTAACCTAACCTAACCTAACCTAACCTAACGACGTTTGCAAGCGCTTTCACATTAGATATCGCAGTTCCCGACTTGTAATGGTGAAAACACTGCATCTCACTAAGTGACATTGTTTAATGCGGTTTTAGGACGGTTGATATGTCAACCTAACCTAACATTCGCACTTGTATCTAAAGACGCTCAATTACACTGTTTCGTTCACAATTACGATAATTGCTTGACCTCACAGTTTCTCACCAATTTATTACAGTACAGAACGCTGTATCTCGCTAAATGACATCGTTCTTTAAGGTCTCACGATGCTTGCATGCGCTTTAACGAGAATATCACATTATAGCAGTTTCGCACTTGTAACGGTACAACACGCAGTATCTGGCTTGTTCAAGCCGTTTTGTGTACTTTCACAACATTTCACCTATTGTAGTTTCGTACATGCAATAAAACAACACTATCTCGTTAGATGACGTCCTTTTTGGTGGTCTCACGACGCTACATAGCTTAAACTAACATAACTCAAGCTAACCTTCGCACTTCTATCTTTAGAAAACGTTTTACTCGCAATTTTACAATGTTTTCTACAAGATTACGACGGTTTCATGCGCTTTCACATTAGATATCGTAGTTCCCGACTTGTAATGTTGAAAAACACTACATCTCACTAAGTGACATTGTTTAATGCGGTTTTACGACGGTTGATATCTCAACCTAACCTAACATTCGCACTTGTATCTAAATACGCTCAATTACACTGTTTCGTTCACAATTACGATATTTGCTTGACCTCACAGTTTCTCACCAACTTATTACAGTGCAGAACGCTGTATCTCGCTAAATGACATCGTTCTTTAAGGTTTCACGATACTTGCATGCGCTTTAACGAGAATATCACAACATAGCAGTTTCGCACTTGTAACGGTACAACACGCAGTATTTGGCTTGTTCATGCCGTTTTGTGTGCTTTCACAACATTTCACCTATCGCAGTTTCGTACTCGCAATAAAACAACACTATCTCGTTAGATGACGTTGTTTTTGGTAGTTTCCCGACGCTACCTAGCTCAAACTAACATAACTCAACCTAACATGACCTTCGCACTTCTATCATTAGAAAACGTTTTACTCGCTACTTTACATTGCTTTCTACAACATTACGACGGTTTCAAGCGCTTTCACATTAGATATCACAGTTCCCAACTTGTAAAGGTGAAAAACACTGCATCTCACTGAGTGACATTGTTTAATGCGGTTTTACGACGGTTCATACCTTAACCTAACCTAACCTAACCTAACCTTACCTAACCTAACCTAACCTAACCCAACCCAACCCAACCTAACCTAACCTAACCTAACCTAAACTAACCTAACCCAACCTAACCTAACCTAACCTAACCTAACCCAACCTAACCCAACCCAACCCAACCTAACCTAACCTAAGCTAACCTAACCTAACCTAACCAAACCTAACCTAACCTAACTTAACCTAACCTAACGTAACCTAACCTAACCTATTCTAACGTAACCTAACCTTACCTGACCTAACCTAACCTAACGTAACCTAACCTAACCTAACATAACCTAACGTAACCTAACCAAACCTAACCCAACCTAACCCAACCCAACCCAACCCAACAACACCCAACCCAACCTAACCTAACCTAACCTAACCTTACCTAACCTAACCAAATTATCCTTACCTAACCTAACCTAACCTAACGTAACCTAACCTAACCTAACGTAACCTAACCTAACGTAACCTAACCTAACCTAACCTGACCTAACCCAACCTAACCTAACCTAACCTAACCTAACCCAACTCAACCCAACCTAACCTAATCTAACCTAACCTAACCTAACCTAACCAAACCTAACCTAACCTAACCTAACCTAACCTAACCTAACCTAACGACGGTTGCAAGCGCTTTCACATTAAATATCGCAGTTCCCCACTTTTAATGGTGAAAAACACTGCATCTCAGTAATTGACATTGTTTAATGCGGTTTTACGACGGTTCATATCTTAACCTAACCTAACATTCGCACTTGTATCTAAAAACGCTCTATTACACTGTTTTGTTCACAATTACGATATTTGCATAACCTCACAGTTTTTCACCAACTTATTGCAGTACAGAACGCTGTATCTCGCTAAATGACATTGTTCTTTAAGGTTTCACGATGCTTGCATGCGCTTTAACGAGAATATCACAATATAGCAGTTTCGCACTTGTAACGGTAGAACACGCAGTATTTGGCTTGTTCATGCCGTTTTGTGTGCTTTCACAACATTTCACCTATCGCAGTTTAATACTCGCTATAAAACAACACTATCTCGTTAGATGACGTCGTTTTTGGTAGTTTCACGACGCTACCTAGCTTAAACTAACCTAACCTAACCTAACCTTCGCACTTCTATCGTTTGAAAACGTTTTACTCGCCACTTTACAATGTTTTCTACAAGATTACGACGGTTTCATGCGCTTTCACACTAGATATCGTAGTTCCCGACTTGTAATGTTGAAAAACACTACATCTCACTAAGTGACATTGTTTAATGCGGTTTTACGACGGTTGATATGTCAACCTAACCTAACATTCGCACTTGTATCTAAAGGCGCTCAATTACACTGTTTCGTTCACAATTACGATATTTGCTTGACCTCACAGTTTCTCACCAACTTATTACAGTACAGAACGCTGTATCTCGCTAAATGACATCGTTCTTTAAGGTTTCACGATACTTGCATGCGCTTTACCGAGAATGTCACAACATAGCACTTTCGCACTTGTAACGGTACAACACGCAGTATTTGGCTTGTTCATGCCGTTTAGTGTGCTTTCACAACATTTTACCTATCGCAGTTTCGTACTCGCAATAAAACAACACTATCTCGTTAGATGACGTCGTTTTTGGTGGTTTCACGACGCTACCTAGCTTAAACTAACATAACTCAACCTAACATAACCTTCGCACTTCTATCGTTAGAAAACGTTTTACTCGCTACTTTACATTGCTTTCTACAACATTACGACGGTTTCAAGCGCTTTCACATTAGATATCGCAGTTCCCAACTTGTAAAGGTGAAAAACACTGCATCTCACTAAGTGACATTGTTTATTGCGGTTTTACGACGGTTCATACCTTAACCTAACGTAACCTAACCTAACCTAACCCAACCTAACCTAACATAACCTAACCTAACCTAACCTAACCAAACCTTACCTAACTTAACCTAACCTAACCTAACCTAACCTATCCTAACCTAACGACGTTTGCAAGCGCTTTCACATTAGATATCGCAGTTCCCAACTTGTAATGGTGAAAAACACTGCATCTCACTGAATGACATTGTTTAATGCGGTTTTACGACGGTTCATATCTTAACCTAACCTAACATTCGCACTTGTATCTAAAGACGCTCAATTACACTGTTTCGTTCACAATTACGATATTTGCTTGACCTCACAGTTTCTCACCAACTTATTACAGTACAGAACGCTGTATCTCGCTAAATGACATCGTTCTTTAAGGTTTCACGATACTTGCATGCGCTTTACCGAGAATGTCACAACATAGCACTTTCGCACTTGTAACGGTACAACACGCAGTATTTGGCTTGTTCATGCCGTTTTGTGTGCTTTCACAACATTTTACCTATCGCAGTTTCGTACTCGCAATAAAACAACACTATCTCGTTAGATGACGTCGTTTTTGGTGGTTTCACGACGCTACCTAGCTTAAACTAACATAACTCAACCTAACATAACCTTCGCACTTCTATCGTTAGAAAACGTTTTACTCGCTACTTTACATTGCTTTCTACAACATTACGACGGTTTCAAGCGCTTTCACATTAGATATCGCAGTTCCCAACTTGTAAAGGTGAAAAACACTGCATCTCACTAAGTGACATTGTTTAATGTGGTTTTAGCGCGGTTCATATCTTAACCTAACCTAACCTAACCTAACCTAACCTAACCCAACCTAACCTAACATAACCTAACCTAACCTAACCTAACCAAACCTAACCTAACGTAACCTAACCTAACCTAACCTAACCTAACCTAACCTAACCTAACGACGTTTGCAAGCGCTTTCACATTAGATATCGCAGTTCCCGACTTGTAATGGTGAAAACACTGCATCTCACTAAGTGACATTGTTTAATGCGGTTTTAGGACGGTTGATATGTCAACCTAACCTAACATTCGCACTTGTATCTAAAGACGCTCAATTACACTGTTTCGTTCACAATTACGATATTTGCTTGACCTCACAGTTTCTCACCAATTTATTACAGTACAGAACGCTGTATCTCGCTAAATGACATCGTTCTTTAAGGTCTCACGATGCTTGCATGCGCTTTAACGAGAATATCACATTATAGCAGTTTCGCACTTGTAACGGTACAACACGCAGTATCTGGCTTGTTCAAGCCGTTTTGTGTACTTTCACAACATTTCACCTATTGTAGTTTCGTACATGCAATAAAACAACACTATCTCGTTAGATGACGTCCTTTTTGGTGGTCTCACGACGCTACATAGCTTAAACTAACATAACTCAAGCTAACCTTCGCACTTCTATCTTTAGAAAACGTTTTACTCGCAATTTTACAATGTTTTCTACAAGATTACGACGGTTTCATGCGCTTTCACATTAGATATCGTAGTTCCCGACTTGTAATGTTGAAAAACACTACATCTCACTAAGTGACATTGTTTAATGCGGTTTTACGACGGTTGATATCTCAACCTAACCTAACATTCGCACTTGTATCTAAATACGCTCAATTACACTGTTTCGTTCACAATTACGATATTTGCTTGACCTCACAGTTTCTCACCAACGTATTACAGTACAGAACGCTGTATCTCGCTAAATGACATCGTTCTTTAAGGTTTCACGATACTTGCATGCGCTTTAACGAGAATATCACAATAAAGCAGTTTCGCACTTGTAACGGCACAAGACGCAGTATCTGGCTAGTTCATGCCATTTTGTGTGCTTTCCCAATATTTCAACTATCGCAGTTTCGTACTCGCAATAAAACAACACTATCTCGTTAGATGACATCGTTTTTGGTGGTTTCACGACGCTACCTAGCTCAAACTAACCGAACCTTCGCACTTCTATCGTTAGAAAACGTTTTATTCGCTACTTTACAATGTTTTCTACAAGATTACGACGGTTTCATGCGCTTTCACATAAGATATCGCAGTTCCCGACTTGTAATGGTGGAAAACACAGCATCTCACTAAGTGACATTGTTTAATGCGGTTTTAGCGCGGTTCATATCTTAACCTAACCTAACCTTACCTAACCCAACCTAACCTAACCTAACCTAACCAAACCTTACTTAACATACCCTAACCTAACCTAACCTAACCTAACCAAACCTAACCTAACCTAACCTAACCCAACCCAACCCAACCTAACCTAACCTAACCTAAACTAACCTAACCCAACCTAACCTAACCTAACCTAACCTAACCCAACCTAACCCAACCCAACCCAACCTAACCTAGCCTAAGCTAACCTAACCTAACCTAACCTAACCAAACCTAACCTAACCTAACTTAACCTAACCTAACGTAACCTTACCTAACCTATTCTAACGTAACCTAACCTTACCTGACCTAACCTAACCTAACGTAACCTAACCTAACCTAACATAACCTAATGTAACCTAACCTAACCTAACCCAACCTAACCCAACCCAACCCAACCCAACAACACCCAACCCAACCTAACCTAACCTAACCTAACCTTACCTAACCTAACCAAATTATCCTTACCCAACCTAACCTAACATAACGTAACCTAACCTAACCTAACGTAACCTAACCTAACCTAACGAAACCTAACCTAACCTAACCTGACCTAACCCAACCTAACCTAACCTAACCTAACCTAACCCAACTCAACCCAACCTAACCTAATCTAACCTAACCTAACCTAACCTAACCAAACCTAACCTAACCTAACCTAACCTAACCTAACCTAACGACGGTTGCAAGCGCTTTCACATTAAATATCGCAGTTCCCCACTTTTAATGGTGAAAAACACTGCATCTCAGTAATTGACATTGTTTAATGCGGTTTTACGACGGTTCATATCTTAACCTAACCTAACATTCGCACTTGTATCTAAAAACGCTCTATTACACTGTTTTGTTCACAATTACGATATTTGCATAACCTCACAGTTTTTCACCAACTTATTGCAGTACAGAACGCTGTATCTCGCTAAATGACATTGTTCTTTAAGGTTTCACGATGCTTGCATGCGCTTTAACGAGAATATCACAATATAGCAGTTTCGCACTTGTAACGGTAGAACACGCAGTATTTGGCTTGTTCATGCCGTTTTGTGTGCTTTCACAACATTTCACCTATCGCAGTTTATTACTCGCTATAAAACAACACTATCTCGTTAGATGACGTCGTTTTTGGTAGTTTCACGACGCTACCTAGCTTAAACTAACCTAACCTAACCTTCGCACTTCTATCGTTAGAAAACGTTTTACTCGCCACTTTACAATGTTTTCTACAAGATTACGACGGTTTCATGCGCTTTCACTTTAGATATCGTAGTTCCCGACTTGTAATGTTGAAAAACAATACATCTCACTAAGTGACATTGCTTAATGCGGTTTTACGACGGTTGATATGTCAACCTAACCTAACATTCGCACTTGTATCTAAAGACGCTCAATTACACTGTTTCGTTCACAATTACGATATTTGCTTGACCTCACAGTTTCTCACCAACTTATTACAGTACAGAACGCTGTATCTCGCTAAATGACATCGTTCTTTAAGGTTTCACGATACTTGCATGCGCTTTACCGAGAATGTCACAACATAGCACTTTCGCACTTGTAACGGTACAACACGCAGTATTTGGCTTGTTCATGCCGTTTTGTGTGCTTTCACAACATTTTACCTATCGCAGTTTCGTACTCGCAATAAAACAACACTATCTCGTTAGATGACGTCGTTTTTGGTGGTTTCACGACGCTACCTAGCTTAAACTAACATAACTCAACCTAACATAACCTTCGCACTTCTATCGTTAGAAAACGTTTTACTCGCTACTTTACATTGCTTTCTACAACATTACGACGGTTTCAAGCGCTTTCACATTAGATATCGCAGTTCCCAACTTGTAAAGGTGAAAAACACTGCATCTCACTAAGTGACATTGTTTAATGTGGTTTTAGCGCGGTTCATATCTTAACCTAACCTAACCTAACCTAACCTAACCCAACCTAACCTAACATAACATAACCTAACCTAACCTAACCTAACCAAACCTAACCTAACGTAACCTAACCTAACCTAACCTAACCTAACCTAACCTAACCTAACCTAACGACGTTTGCAAGCGCTTTCACATTAGATATCGCAGTTCCCAACTTGTAATGGTGAAAAACACTGCGTCTCACTAAGTGACATTGTTTAATGCGGTTTTACGACGGTTCATATCTTAACCTAACCTAACATTCGTACTTGTATTGAAAAACGCTCTATTACACTGTTTCGTTCACAATTACGATATTTGCATAACCTCACAGTTTTTCACCAACTTATTGCAGTACAGAACGCTGTATCTCGCTAAATGACATTGTTCTTTAAGGTTTCACGATGCTTGCATGCGCTATTACGAGAATATCACAATATAGCAGTTTCGCACTTGTAACGGTAGAACACGCAGTATTTGGCTTGTTCATGCCGTTTTGTGTGCATTCACAACATTTCACCTATCGCAGTTTAATACTCGCAATAAAACAACACTATCTCGTTAGATGACGTCGTTTTTGGTAGTTTCACGACGCTACCTAGCTTAAACTAACCTAACCTAACCTAACCTTCGCACTTCTATCGTTAGAAAACGTTTTACTCGCAACTTTACAATGTTTTCTACAAGATTACGACGGTTTCATGCGCTTTCACATTAGATATCGTAGTTCCCGACTTGTAATGTTGAAAAACACTACATCTCACTAAGTGACATTGTTTAATGCGGTTTTACGACGGTTGATATGTCAACCTAACCTAACATTCGCACTTGTATCTAAAGACGCTCAATTACACTGTTTCGTTCACAATTACGATATTTGCTTGACCTCACAGTTTCTCACCAACTTATTACAGTACAGAACGCTGTAACTCGCTAAATGACATCGTTCTTTAAGGTTTCACGATACTTGCATGCGCTTTACCGAGAATGTCACAACATAGCAGTTTCGCACTTGTAACGGTACAACACGCAGTATTTGGCTTGTTCATGCCGTTTTGTGTGCTTTCACAACATTTTACCTATCGCAGTTTCGTACTCGCATTAAAACACTATCTCGTTAGATGACGTCGTTTTTGGTGGTTTCACGACGCTACCTAGCTTAAACTAACATAACTCAAACTAACCGAACCTTCGCACTTCTATCGTTAGAAAACGTTTTATTCGCTACTTTACAATGTTTTCTACAAGATTACGACGGTTTCATGCGCTTTCACATTAGATATCGCAGTTCCCGACTTGTAATGGTGAAAAACACAGCATCTCACTAAGTGACATTGTTTAATGCGGTTTTAGCGCGGTTCATATCTTAACCTAACCTAACCTAACCTAACCTGACCTAACCCAACCTAACCTAACCTAACCTAACCTAACCCAACTCAACCCAACCTAACGTAATCTAACCTAACCTAACCTAACCTAACCTAACCTAACCAAACCTAACCTAACCTAACCTAACCTAACCTAACGACGGTTGCAAGCGCTTTCACATTAAATATCGCAGTTCCCCACTTTTAATGGTGAAAAACACTGCATCTCAGTAATTGACATTGTTTAATGCGGTTTTACGACGGTTCATATCTTAACCTAACCTAACATTCGCACTTGTATCTAAAAACGCTCTATTACACTGTTTTGTTCACAATTACGATATTTGCATAACCTCACAGTTTTTCACCAACTTATTGCAGTACAGAACGCTGTATCTCGCTAAATGACATTGTTCTTTAAGGTTTCACGATGCTTGCATGCGCTTTAACGAGAATATCACAATATAGCAGTTTCGCACTTGTAACGGTAGAACACGCAGTATTTGGCTTGTTCATGCCGTTTTGTGTGCTTTCACAACATTTCACCTATCGCAGTTTAATACTCGCTATAAAACAACACTATCTCGTTAGATGACGTCGTTTTTATTAGTTTCACGACGCTACCTAGCTTAAACTAACCTAACCTAACCTAACCTTCGCACTTCTATCGTTAGAAAACGTTTTACTCGCCACTTTACAATGTTTTCTACAAGATTACGACGGTTTCATGCGCTTTCACTTTAGATATCGTAGTTCCCGACTTGTAATGTTGAAAAACACTACATCTCACTAAGTGACATTGTTTAATGCGGTTTTACGACGGTTGATATGTCAACCTAACCTAACATTCGCACTTGTATCTAAAGACGCTCAATTACACTGTTTCGTTCACAATTACGATATTTGCTTGACCTCACAGTTTCTCACCAACTTATTACAGTACAGAACGCTGTATCTCGCTAAATGACATCGTTCTTTAAGGTTTCACGATACTTGCATGCGCTTTACCGAGAATGTCACAACATAGCACTTTCGCACTTGTAACGGTACAACACGTAGTATTTGGCTTGTTCATGCCGTTTTGTGTGCTTTCACAACATTTTACCTATCGCAGTTTCGTACTCGCAATAAAACAACACTATCTCGTTAGATGACGTCGTTTTTGGTGGTTTCACGACGCTACCTAGCTTAAACTAACATAACTCAACCTAACATAACCTTCGCACTTCTATCGTTAGAAAACGTTTTACTCGCTACTTTACATTGCTTTCTACAACATTACGACGGTTTCAAGCGCTTTCACATTAGATATCGCAGTTCCCAACTTGTAAAGGTGAAAAACACTGCATCTCACTAAGTGACATTGTTTATTGCGGTTTTACGACGGTTCATACCTTAACCTAACGTAACCTAACCTAACCTAACCCAACCTAACCTAACATAACCTAACCTAACCTAACCTAACCAAACCTAACCTAACGTAACCTAACCTAACCTAACCTAACCTAACCTAACCTAACCTAACCTAACGACGTATGCAAGCGCTTTCACATTAGATATCGCACTTCCCAACTTGTAATGGTGAAAAACACTGCGTCTCACTAAGTGACATTGTTTAATGCGGTTTTACGACGGTTCATATCTTAACCTAACCTAACATTCGTACTTGTATTGAAAAACGCTCTATTACACTGTTTCGTTCACAATTACGATATTTGCATAACCTCACAGTTTTTCACCAACTTATTGCAGTACAGAACGCTGTATCTCGCTAAATGACATTGTTCTTTAAGGTTTCACGATGCTTGCATGCGCTATAACGAGAATATCACAATATAGCAGTTTCGCACTTGTAACGGTAGAACACGCAGTATTTGGCTTGTTCATGCCGTTTTGTGTGCATTCACAACATTTCACCTATCGCAGTTTAATACTCGCAATAAAACAACACTATCTCGTTAGATGACGTCGTTTTTGGTAGTTTCACGACGCTACCTAGCTTAAACTAACCTAACCTAACCTAACCTTCGCACTTCTATCGTTAGAAAACGTTTTACTCGCAACTTTACAATGTTTTCTACAAGATTACGACGGTTTCATGCGCTTTCACATTAGATATCGTAGTTCCCGACTTGTAATGTTGAAAAACACTACATCTCACTAAGTGACATTGTTTAATGTGGTTTTACGACGGTTGATATGTCAACCTAACCTAACATTCGCACTTGTATCTAAAGACGCTCAATTACACTGTTTCGTTCACAATTACGATATTTGCTTGACCTCACAGTTTCTCACCAACTTATTACAGTACAGAACGCTGTATCTCGCTAAATGACATCGTTCTTTAAGGTTTCACGATACTTGCATGCGCTTTACCGAGAATGTCACAACATAGCAGTTTCGCACTTGTAACGGTACAACACGCAGTATTTGGCTTGTTCATGCCGTTTTGTGTGCTTTCACAACATTTTACCTATCGCAGTTTCGTACTCGCATTAAAACACTATCTCGTTAGATGACGTCGTTTTTGGTGGTTTCACGACGCTACCTAGCTTAAACTAACATAACTCAAACTAACCGAACCTTCGCACTTCTATCGTTAGAAAACGTTTTATTCGCTACTTTACAATGTTTTCTACAAGATTACGACGGTTTCATGCGCTTTCACATTAGATATCGCAGTTCCCCACTTGTAATGGTGAAAAACACAGCATCTCACTAAGTGACATTGTTTAATGCGGTTTTAGCGCGGTTCATATCTTAACCTAACCTAACCTAACCTAACCTGACCTAACCCAACCTAACCTAACCTAACCTAACCCAACTCAACCCAACCTAACGTAATCTAACCTAACCTAACCTAACCTAACCTAACCTAACCAAACCTAACCTAACCTAACCTAACCTAACCTAACGACGGTTGCAAGCGCTTTCACATTAAATATCGCAGTTCCCCACTTTTAATGGTGAAAAACACTGCATCTCAGTAATTGACATTGTTTAATGCGGTTTTACGACGGTTCATATCTTAACCTAACCTAACATTCGCACTTGTATCTAAAAACGCTCTATTACACTGTTTTGTTCACAATTACGATATTTGCATAACCTCACAGTTTTTCACCAACTTATTGCAGTACAGAACGCTGTATCTCGCTAAATGACATTGTTCTTTAAGGTTTCACGATGCTTGCATGCGCTTTAACGAGAATATCACAATATAGCAGTTTCGCACTTGTTACGGTAGAACACGCAGTATTTGGCTTGTTCATGCCGTTTTGTGTGCATTCACAACATTTCACCTATCGCAGTTTAATACTCGCTATAAAACAACACTATCTCGTTAGATGACGTCGTTTTTGGTAGTTTCACGACGCTACCTAGCTTAAACTAACCTAACCTAACCTAACCTTCGCACTTCTATCGTTAGAAAACGTTTTACTCGCAACTTTACAATGTTTTCTACAAGATTACGACGGTTTCATGCGCTTTCACATTAGATATCGTAGTTCCCCACTTGTAATGTTGAAAAACACTACATCTCACTAAGTGACATTGTTTAATGCGGTTTTACGACGGTTGATATGTCAACCTAACCTAACATTCGCACTTGTATCTAAAGACGCTCAATTACACTGTTTCGTTCACAATTACGATATTTGCTTGACCTCACAGTTTCTCACCAACTTATTACAGTACAGAACGCTGTATCTCGCTAAATGACATCGTTCTTTAAGGTTTCACGATACTTGCATGCGCTTTACCGAGAATGTCACAACATAGCAGTTTTGCACTTGTAACGGTACAACACGCAGTATTTGGCTTGTTCATGCCGTTTTGTGTGCTTTCACAACATTTTACCTATCGCAGTTTCGTACTCGCAATAAACACTATCTCGTTAGATGACGTCGTTTTTGGTGGTTTCACGACGCTACCTAGCTTAAACTAACATAACTCAAACTAACCGAACCTTCGCACTTCTATCGTTAGAAAACGTTTTATTCGCTACTTTACAATGTTTTCTACAAGATTACGACGGTTTCATGTGCTTTCACATTAGATATCGCAGTTCCCGACTTGTAATGGTGAAAAACACAGCATCTCACTAAGTGACATTGTTTAATGCGGTTTTAGCGCGGTTCATATCTTAACCTAACCTAACCTTACCTAAACCAACCTAACCTAACCTAACCTAACCAAACCTTACCTAACATACCCTAACCTAACCTAACCTAACCTAAGCAAACCTAACCTAACCTAACCTAACGTAACCTAACCTAACCTAACCTAACCTAACCTAACCTAACCTAACCTAACGACGTTTGCAAGCGCTTTCACATTAGATATCGCAGTTCCCGACTTGTAATGGTGAAAAACACTGCATCTCACTAAGTGACATTGATTAATGCGGTTTTACGACGGTTCATATCTTAACCTAACCTAACATTCGCACTTGTATTAAAAAACGCTCTATTACACTGTTTCGTTCACAATTAGGATATTTGCATAACCTCACAGTTTTTCACCAACTTATTGCAGTACAGAACGCTGTATCTCGCTAAATGACATCGTTCTTTAAGGTTTCACGATGCTTTCATGCGCTTTAACGAGAATATCACAACATAGCAGTTTCGCACTTGTAACGGTACAACACGCAGTATTTGGCTTGTTCATGCCGTTTTGTGTGCTTTCACAACATTTCACCTATCGCAGTTTCGTACTCGCAATAAAACAACACTATCTCGTTAGATGACGTTGTTTTTGGTAGTTTCGCGACGCTACCTAGCTTAAACTAACATAACTCAACCTAACATGACCTTCGCACTTCTATCGTTAGAAAACGTTTTACTCGCTACTTTACATTGCTTTCTACAACATTACGACGGTTTCAAGCGCTTTCACATTAGATATCACAGTTCCCAACTTGTAAAGGTGAAAAACACTGCATCTCACTAAGTGACATTGTTTAATGCGGTTTTACGACGGTTCATACCTTAACCTAACCTAACCTAACCTTACCTAACCTAACCTAACCTAACCCAACCCAACCCAACCTAACCTAACCTAACCTAACCTAAACTAACCTAACCCAACCTAACCTAACCTAACCTAACCTAACCCAACCTAACCCAACTAAACCCAACCTAACCTAACCTAAGCTAACCTAACCTAACCTAACCAAACCTAACCTAACGTAACTTAACCTAACCTAACGTAACCTAACCTAACCTATTCTAACGTAACCTAACCTTACCTGACCTAACCTAACCTAACGTAACCTAACCTAACCTAACATAACCTAACGTAACCTAACCTAACGTAACCAAACGTAACCTAACCTAACCCAACCAAACCCAACCCAACCCAACCCAACAACACCCAACCCAACCTAACCTAACCTAACCTAACCTTACCTAACCTAACCAAATTATCCTTACCTAACCTAACCTAACCTAACGTAACCTAACCTAACCTAACCTAACGTAACCTAACCTAACCTAACCCAACCTAACCTAACCTAACCTAACCTAACCCAACTCAACCCAACCTAACCTAATCTAACCTAACCTAACCTAACCTAACCTAACCAAACCTAACCTAACCTAACCTAACCTAACCTAACCTAACCTAACCTAACGACGGTTGCAAGCGCTTTCACATTAAATATCGCAGTTCCCCACTTTTAATGGTGAAAAACACTGCATCTCAGTAATTGACATTGTTTAATGCGGTTTTACGACGGTTCATATCTTAACCTAACCTAACATTCGCACTTGTATCTAAAAACGCTCTATTACACTGTTTTGTTCACAATTACGATATTTGCATAACCTCACAGTTTTTCACAAACTTATTGCAGTACAGAACGCTGTATCCCGCTAAATGACATTGTTCTTTAAGGTTTCACGATGCTTGCATGCGCTTTAACGAGAATATCACAATATAGCAGTTTCGCACTTGTAACGGTAGAACACGCAGTATTTGGCTTGTTCATGCCGTTTTGTGTGCTTTCACAACATTTCACCTATCGCAGTTTAATACTCGCTATAAAACAACACTATCTTGTTAGATGACGTCGTTTTTGGTAGTTTCACGACGCTACCTAGCCTAAACTAACCTAACCTAACCTAACCTTCGCAGTTCTATCGTTAGAAAACGTTTTACTCGCCACTTTACAATGTTTTCTACAAGATTACGACGGTTTCATGCGCTTTCACATTAGATATCGTAGTTCCCGACTTGTAATGTTGAAAAACACTACATCTCACTAAGTGACATTGTTTAATGCGGTTTTACGACGGTTGATATGTCAACCTAACCTAACATTCGCACTTGTATCTAAAGACGCTCAATTACACTGTTCCGTTCGCAATTACGATATTTGCTTGACCTCACAGTTTCTCACCAACTTATTACAGTACAGAACGCTGTATCTCGCTAAATGACATCGTTCTTTAAGGTTTCACGATACTTGCATGCGCTTTACCGAGAATGTCACAACATAGCAGTTTCGCACTTGTAACGGTACAACACGCAGTATTTGGCTTGTTCATGCCGTTTTGTGTGCTTTCACAACATTTTACCTATCGCAGTTTCGTACTCGCAATAAAACAACACTATCTCGTTAGATGACATCGTTTTTGGTGGTTTCACGACGCTACCTAGCCTAAACTAACATAACTCAACCTAACATAACAGAGCGGTTGACTGGGCTAGTTGGTATGGCATACTTGGGTTTTAGCAGCGCGAAAAATGCACAAAAGACAAGAAAGGGACGAGACAAGCACTGACTTCCAACTAAAATTTTATTGACGGGAAGACCGTTAATATGCAATGGAGCACAAAGAGTGAAAAAAATGACGTATTTTAAGATACAAATTATCAACTAACGCCATGCCTGCTGCGCCTACCCTCGCATCTCAAGAAACATATCTCTTTATCTGAAAGGGCAACTGAAGGCTTGCTTACACATGCGCTGCTTTCAAGCTCCATTTGAGCAGCCTCATAAATTATACGCACGTTTTCCTCTTTAATCTTGCATAGAACTGTTGTTTTTTCAAACAGCGGAGTGCACCCACACGTGCTCACGTGTTGCGCTAAGAAGCCATCTTTTCCGCCACGAACATTATTGGCATGTTCCCGTAAACGATCGTTAAGGCATCTGCCCGTCTGGCCCACATAACATGCACCGCAAGAAAAAGGGGTCCTGTAAACGACGCCTAACGCGCAGTCCACAAACTGCGTTCTGTGCCTCACCATACACCGTTTTCTCATACTCTTTACGGGGCAGGTCCTGTTTGTCAACTGGGACAACTTATCAGGGGCACTGAAGACCACTTTCACATTGAGGCGCTGTCCTATTTTCTTTAGGCGGTGTGACACAGAATGCATGTACGGAATAACCGCTACCTTTTCCCTCTTCTCCGCTGTGGTGCCATCACTGTTGCAAACAGTGCCCAATCGTTTCCTTTTTCTGTGTATTGCCTCCGCCACGGAAATGAGCAAAGTGCGAGGGTACCCTTCTCTTTCTAGGCGCTCCGACTGTGCCAAGAGACTAGCTTCTAAGACGTGGTGACACGACCTCTCTAAAGCATTGTGAAAACATGATTGAACAATGCCTCTCTTTACTAATTTGCTATGCGCGGACGAGAACGGAAGAACAGGCTTCTGCGAGCGAGGCTCGTACCACCAGCACGTGTGGTTCTCCGAAAAAGAAATCTTTAGGTCAAGAAAGCGGATGCTATCCCTTTCCGGCATCTCGTGCGTCACCACGAGTGGATAGAGGCATTCGCGAAAGATTTGCAACACCTACATGACCTTGGAATGAAAGGTCTCTAAATCACACCTCAAAATTAACAGATAATCATCCACATACCGAAAGGTCTTTACTACAGATAGTTCACCAAGCTTCACATTCAATGCCCTATCAAATTTGGCTAATAGCAAGTCACTTAGAAAAGGAGCTATGGACGATCCTATTGAGACACCTTCTTTCTGTATATATGTTTTTCCGTTCCATTCTACAAACGTTGATGTGATGTACAAAGATAAAAGTTCTAAGAAACCTTTGGACGAAATACCCGTGGTGTTCTGAAATGGCACCGCGCCGAAACTGTCAATGCATTCATCAATGCATGCTAACAAACCTTCGTGCGGAAGGGAATAATAAAGGTCTTTTATGTCAATCGAAAAAGCTCTAAACCTCGCGCCTGGATGCTGCTTCAGAAAGTTGACGACTTCTCCAGAGTTGAATATTCTGAAGGGGTCTTCTACAGGGAACAATTTCAACTTATCTTGCAAAAACCGCCCTAGTTCATACTGCCAAGAATTCCTTTCCGAAACGATTGTGCGGAAAGGTGCTCCTTCTTTGTGAGTCTTGGTTGTGAAAAACATATTTAAGGACAGCTTGTCACTTTTGCCGATTTCTCGCGCCAGAACCGGCAAATCTAACTCGGAGCACAGATTCTTCGCCCTCGATCTGATTTTAGCGAGATTAATGCCTTCGCACACCCGAAAGACGGACGAAATTGCTTGGTGGGCCTTTTCAAAGTACAGGCCTCTCGGTAACACAGCAAACCCTCCCTCTTTGTCCGAAGGTACAACACAAAGAGCATTGTCTATGAGGTAAGCAGCAACTTTACCTACTGGTACACCACTGTTAGCTGGCTTACCCCTTAAACCCCTTGTTCCTTCCTCTTCTCCATGATCAACATGTCATGCACAAGAAAACAAGATGGCGAGAATACACAGGCCGCATTGACCACGTGGTAGACTATCTTTGGCAAGGTGAATTACGGAGGCTCCGGTCCCAGTTTTCAACGACGCGACGTGGCTCTACTGGTGTCGTTCATACGTATGGTGACATAGCCCTCCCAGACTTCGTCATGAAGACGTTGGGTCTAGGTCCAAAGTTCGCAGTTGAGAAGAGGCGGACACCCACTGAACTGTTGGCCACTGTGCGCCAGGTCGCGAACTGTGCTCCACCAGAAGACACCGACAGATGCGTCTCAGAAGGCCTCGACGTTCTTTTAAGGGGTAAGCCAGCTAACAGTGGTGTACCAGTAGGTAAAGTTGCTGCTTACCTCATAGACAATGCTCTTTGTGTTGTACCTTCGGACAAAGAGGGAGGGTTTGCTGTGTTACCGAGAGGCCTGTACTTTGAAAAGGCCCACCAAGCAATTTCGTCCGTCTTTCGGGTGTGCGAAGGCATTAATCTCGCTAAAATCAGATCGAGGGCGAAGAATCTGTGCTCCGAGCTAGATTTGCCGGTTCTGGCGCGAGAAATCGGCAAAAGTGACAAGCTGTCCTTAAATATGTTTTTCACAACCAAGACTCACAAAGAAGGAGCACCTTTCCGCACAATCGTTTCGGAAAGGAATTCTTGGCAGTATGAACTAGGGCGGTTTTTGCAAGATAAGTTGAAATTGTTCCCTGTAGAAGACCCCTTCAGAATATTCAACTCTGGAGAAGTCGTCAACTTTCTGAAGCAGCATCCAGGCGCGAGGTTTAGAGCTTTTTCGATTGACATAAAAGACCTTTATTATTCCCTTCCGCACGAAGGTTTGTTAGCATGCATTGATGAATGCATTGACAGTTTCGGCGCGGTGCCATTTCAGAACACCACGGGTATTTCGTCCAAAGGTTTCTTAGAACTTTTATCTTTGTACATCACATCAACGTTTGTAGAATGGAACGGAAAAACATATATACAGAAAGAAGGTGTCTCAATAGGATCGTCCATAGCTCCTTTTCTAAGTGACTTGCTATTAGCCAAATTTGATAGGGCATTGAATGTGAAGCTTGGTGAACTATCTGTAGTAAAGACCTTTCGGTATGTGGATGATTATCTGTTAATTTTGAGGTGTGATTTAGAGACCTTTCATTCCAAGGTCATGCAGGTGTTGCAAATCTTTCGCGAATGCCTCTATCCACTCGTGGTGACGCACGAGATGCCGGAAAGGGATAGCATCCGCTTTCTTGACCTAAAGATTTCTTTTTCGGAGAACCACACGTGCTGGTGGTACGAGCCTCGCTCGCAGAAGCCTGTTCTTCCGTTCTCGTCCGCGCATAGCAAATTAGTAAAGAGAGGCATTGTTCAATCATGTTTTCACAATGCTTTAGAGAGGTCGTGTCACCACGTCTTAGAAGCTAGTCTCTTGGCACAGTCGGAGCGCCTAGAAAGAGAAGGGTACCCTCGCACTTTGCTCATTTCCGTGGCGGAGGCAATACACAGAAAAAGGAAACGATTGGGCACTGTTTGCAACAGTGATGGCACCACAGCGGAGAAGAGGGAAAAGGTAGCGGTTATTCCGTACATGCATTCTGTGTCACACCGCCTAAAGAAAATAGGACAGCGCCTCAATGTGAAAGTGGTCTTCAGTGCCCCTGATAAGTTGTCCCAGTTGACAAACAGGACCTGCCCCGTAAAGAGTATGAGAAAACGGTGTATGGTGAGGCACAGAACGCAGTTTGTGGACTGCGCGTTAGGCGTCGTTTACAGGACCCCTTTTTCTTGCGGTGCATGTTATGTGGGCCAGACGGGCAGATGCCTTAACGATCGTTTACGGGAACATGCCAATAATGTTCGTGGCGGAAAAGATGGCTTCTTAGCGCAACACGTGAGCACGTGTGGGTGCACTCCGCTGTTTGAAAAAACAACAGTTCTATGCAAGATTAAAGAGGAAAACGTGCGTATAATTTATGAGGCTGCTCAAATGGAGCTTGAAAGCAGCGCATGTGTAAGCAAGCCTTCAGTTGCCCTTTCAGATAAAGAGATATGTTTCTTGAGATGCGAGGGTAGGCGCAGCAGGCATGGCGTTAGTTGATAATTTGTATCTTAAAATACGTCATTTTTTTCACTCTTTGTGCTCCATTGCATATTAACGGTCTTCCCGTCAATAAAATTTTAGTTGGAAGTCAGTGCTTGTCTCGTCCCTTTCTTGTCTTTTGTGCATTTTTCGCGCTGCTAAAACCTAACATAACCTTCGCACTTCTATCGTTAGAAAACGTTTTACTCGCTTCTTTACATTGCTTTCTACAACATTACGACGGTTTCAAGCGCTTTCACATTAGATATCGCAGTTCCCAACTTGTAAAGGTGAAAAACACTGCATCTCACTAAGTGACATTGTTTATTGCGGTTTTACGACGGTTCATACCTTAACCTAACGTAACCTAACCTAACCTTACCCAACCTAACCTAACATAACCTAACCTAACCTAACCTAACCAAACCTAACCTAACGTAACCTCACCTAACCTAACCTAACCTAACGACGTTTGCAAGCGCTTTCACATTAGATATCGCAGTTCCCAACTAGTAATGGTGAAAAACACTGCATCTCACTAAATCACATTGTTTAATGCGGTTTTACGACGGTTCATATCTTAACCTAACCTAACATTCGTACTTGTATTGAAAAACGCTCTATTACACTGTTTCGTTCACAATTACGATATTTGCATAACCTCACAGTTTTTCACCAACTTATTGCAGTACAGAACGCTGTATCTCGCTAAATGACATTGTTCTTTAAGGTTTCACGATGCTTGCATGCGCTTCAACGAGAATATCACAATATAGCAGTTTCGCACTTGTAACGGTAGAACACGCAGTATTTGGCTTGTTCATGCCGTTTTGTGTGCATTCACAACATTTCACCTATCGCAGTTTAATACTCGCAATAAAACAACACTATCTCGTTAGATGACGTCGTTTTTGGTAGTTTCACGACGCTACCTAGCTTAAACTAACCTAACCTAACCTAACCTTCGCACTTCTATCGTTAGAAAACGTTTTACTCGCAACTTTACAATGTTTTCTACTAGATTACGACGGTTTCATGCGCTTTCACATTAGATATCGTAGTTCCCGACTTGTAATGTTGAAAAACACTACATCTCACTAAGTGACATTGTTTAATGCGGTTTTACGACGGTTGATATGTCAACCTAACCTAACATTCGCACTTGTATCTAAAGACGCTCAATTACACTGTTTCGTTCACAATTACGATATTTGCTTGACCTCACAGTTTCTCACCAAGTTATTACAGTACAGAACGCTGAATTTCGCTAAATGACATCGTTCTTTAAGGTTTCACGATACTTGCATGCGCTTTACCGAGAATGTCACAACATAGCAGTTTCGCACTTGTAACGGTACAACACGCAGTATTTGGCTTGTTCATGCCGTTTTGTGTGCTTTCACAACATTTTACCTATCGCAGTTTCGTACTCGCATTAAAACAACACTATCTCGTTAGATGACGTCGTTTTTGGTGGTTTCACGACGCTACCTAGCTTAAACTAACATAACTCAACCTAACATAACCTTCGCACTTCTATCGTTAGAAAACGTTTTACTCGCTACTTTACATTGCTTTCTACAACATTACGACGGTTTCAAGCGCTTTCACATTAGATATCGCAGTTCCCAACTTGTAAAGGTGAAAAACACTGCATCTCACTAAGTGACATTGTTTAATGCGGTTTTAGCGCGGTTCATATCTTGACCTAAACTAACCTAACCTAACCCAACCTAACCTAACATAACCTAACCTAACCTAACCAAACCTAACCTAACGTAACCTAACCTAACCTAACCTAACCTAACGACGTTTGCAAGCGCTTTCACATTAGATATCACAGTTCCCGACTTGTAATGGTGAAAACACTGCATCTCACTAAGTGACATTGTTTAATGCGGTTTTAGGACGGTTGATATGTCAACCTAACCTAACATTCGCACTTGTATCTAAAGACGCTCAATTACACTGTTTCGTTCACAATTACGATATTTGCTTGACCTCACAGTTTCTCACCAATTTATTACAGTACAGAACGCTGTATCTCGCTAAATGACATCGTTCTTTAAGGTCTCACGATGCTTGCATGCGCTTTAACGAGAATATCACATTATAGCAGTTTCGCACTTGTAACGGTACAACACGCAGTATCTGGCTTGTTCAAGCCGTTTTGTGTACTTTCACAACATTTCACCTATTGCAGTTTCGTACATGCAATAAAACAACACTATCTCGTTAGATGACGTCCTTTTTGGTGGTCTCACGACGCTACATAGCTTAAACTAACATAACTCAAGCTAACCTTCGCACTTCTATCTTTAGAAAACGTTTACTCGCAATTTTACAATGTTTTCTACAAGATTACGACGGTTTCATGCGCTTTCACATCAGATATCGCAGTTCCCGACTTGTAATGGTGGAAAACACAGCATCTCACTAAGTGACATTGTTTAATGCGGTTTTAGCGCGGTTCATATCTTAACCTAACCTAACCTTACCTAACCCAACCTAACCTAACCTAACCTAACCAAACCTTACCTAACATACCCTAATCTAACCTAACCTAAACTAACCAAACCTAACCTAACCTAACCTAACCTAGCCCAACCCAACCCAACCTAACCTAACCTAAACTAACCTAACCCAACCACACCTAACCTAACCTAACCTAACCCAACCTAACCCAACCCAACCCAACCTAACCTAACCTAAGCTAACCTAACCTAACCTAACCAAACCTAACCTAACCTAACTTAACCTAACCTAACGTAACCTAACCTAACCTATTCTAACGTAACCTAACCTTAACTGACCTAACCTAACCTAACGTAACCTAACCTAACCTAACATAACCTAACGTAACCTAACCTAACCTAACGTAACCTAACCTAACCTAACCCAACCTAACCCAACCCAACCCAACAACACCCAACCCAACCTAACCTAACCTAACCTAACCTTACCTAACCTAACCAAATTATCCTTACCTAACCTAACCTAACCTAACGTAACCTAACCTAACCTAACGTAACCTAACCTAACCTAACCTAACGTAACCTAACCTAACCTAACCTGACCTAACCCAACCTAACCTAACCTAACCTAACCTAACCTAACCCAACTCAACCCAACCTAACCTAATCTAACCTAACCTAACCTAACCTAACCTAACCAAACCTAACCTAACCTAACCTAACCTAACCTAACCTAACGACGGTTGCAAGCGCTTTCACATTAAATATCGCAGTTCCCCACTTTTAATGGTGAAAAACACTGCATCTCAGTAATTGACATTGTTTAATGCGGTTTTACGACGGTTCATATCTTAACCTAACCTAACATTCGCACTTGTATCTAAAAACGCTCTATTACATTGTTTTGTTCACAATTACGATATTTGCATAACCTCACAGTTTTTCACCAACTTATTGCAGTACAGAACGCTGTATCTCGCTAAATGACATTGTTGTTTAAGGTTTCACGATGCTTGCATGCGCTTTAACGAGAATATCACAATATAGCAGTTTCGCACTTGTAACGGTAGAACACGCAGTATTTGGCTTGTTCATGCCGTTTTGTGTGCTTTCACAACATTTCACCTATCGCAGTTTAATACTCGCTATAAAACAACACTATCTCGTTAGATGACGTCGTTTTTGGTAGTTTCACGACGCTACCTAGCTTAAACTAACCTAACCTAACCTAACCTTCGCACTTCTATCGTTAGAAAACGTTTTACTCGCCACTTTACAATGTCTTCTACAAGATTACGACGGTTTCATGCGCTTTCACATTAGATATCGTAGTTCCCGACTTGTAATGTTGAAAAACACTACATCTCACTAAGTGACATTGTTTAATGCGGTTTTACGACGGTTGATATGTCAACCTAACCTAGCATTCGCACTTGTATCTAAAGACGCTCAATTACACTGTTTCGTTCACAATTACGATATTTGCTTGACCTCACAGTTTCTCACCAACTTATTACAGTACAGAACGCTGTATCTCGCTAAATGACATCGTTCTTTAAGGTTTCACGATACTTGCATGCGCTTTACCGAGAATGTCACAACATAGCACTTTCGCACTTGTAACGGTACAAGACGCAGTATTTGGCTTGTTCATGCCGTTTTGTGTGCTTTCACAACATTTTACCTATCGCAGTTTCGTACTCGCAATAAAACAACACTATCTCGTTAGATGACGTCGTTTTTGGTGGTTTCACGACGCTACCTAGCTTAAACTAACATAACTCAACCTAACATAACCTTCGCACTTCTATCGTTAGAAAACGTTTTACTCGCTACTTTACATTGCTTTCTACAACATTACGACGGTTTCAAGCGCTTTCACATTAGATATCGCAGTTCCCAACTTGTAAAGGTGAAAAACACTGCATCTCACTAAGTGACATTGTTTATTGCGGCTTTACGACGGTTCATACCTTAACCTAACGTAACCTAACCTAACCCAACCTAACCTAACATAACCTAACCTAACCTAACCTAACCTAACCAAACCTAACCTAACCTAACCTAACCTAACCTAACCTAACCTAACCTAACCTAACGACGTTTGCAAGCGCTTTCACATTAGATATCGCAGTTCCCAACTTGTAATGGTGAAAAACACTGCATCTCACTAAGTGACATTGTTTAATGTGGTTTTACGACGGTTCATATCTGAACCTAACCTAACATTCGTACTTGTATTGAAAAACGCTCTATTACACTGTTTCGTTCACAATTACGATATTTGCATAACCTCACAGTTTTTCACCAACTTATTGCAGTACAGAGCGCTGTATCTCGCTAAATGACATTGTTCTTTAAGGTTTCACGATGCTTGCATGCGCTTTAACGAGAATATCACAATATAGCAGTTTCGCACTTGTAACGGTAGAACACGCAGTATTTGGCTTGTTCATGCCGTTTTGTGTGCATTCACAACATTTCACCTATCGCAGTTTAATACTCGCAATAAAACAACACTATCTCGTTAGATGACGTCGTTTTTGGTAGTTTCACGACGCTACCTAGCTTAAACTAACCTAACCTAACCTAACCTTCGCACTTCTATCGTTAGAAAACGTTTTACTCGCAACTTTACAATGTTTTCTACAAGATTACGACGGTTTCATGCGCTTTCACATTATTTATTTTATTTATTTATTTATTTGGACAATACTGCGAACCTTGAAAGGTCCAAGCAGGAGAGGGATGTACACATCCAGAAGACATGCGTATGGATGCAAGATCGACACATGAATGTGAGGGTACATAATCAACAGGTAAGTATACAATCATTATACATTGGATGACAGCAAGGGTGAACACTCTGGCAAAACATTCCAATCGGAAACAGTTCTGGGAAAAAATGAATATTTGTATTGGTCTGTACGGGCAAAGAACGGTGTAATACTACGGCTATGTTTGTGACGAGACGCTCGACTAGGGTTATTAGCTATGTAATCTTGTGACTGGATTCCCAATTTATTAAAATATAGCTGGTGTAGAAAGTTTAGACGGGCACTTTTACGTCGGTTGGCCAATGGCTCTAGGTGTGCGAGCTCCAACATAGCTGAAGGGGAGTCGCGACGTCTAAAACGTTTATGAATAAAGCGAGCTGCCAATCTCTGAATTTTTTCAAGCTTTTCTTTATTAGTGATAGTATGGGGATCCCATACAATGCTTCCGTATTCCAGGGTGGGTCTTACAATGGATTTGTATGCAATGAGTCTAAGCGATGAGGGGGCATCACCTAATTTATGCTTCAGAAATCCTAACTTCTTTCTCGCGGAGGAACATATGTTATTTATATGTGTTGACCAGTTAAGTCTGGACGTCAAGGTTAACCCCAGGTACTTATGTTCCTCCACTTGTTTAATCTGATAATTGCCAAGACTATACATGAAGTGAGATTTCTTCTTATTGGAGATGCACATGTAAACTGTCTTGTCGAGATTTATAATCATATCCCACTTATTGCACCATTCCGTTATTGCATGCAAAGCATGGTTAAGAACGTGCTGGTCAGCGACAGACACTATGTGGCTAAATATGATGCAATCGTCTGCAAACAGCTTAAGGCGTAGAGGGGGCTTTACAATTTGGCCAAGATCATTAATATAAATGTTAAATAGAACCGGTGCCAAGACCGAACCCTGTGGGACGCCAGAAAAAACATCAAGAAAACGAGAACAGGCACCGTCAATTTCAACATACTGTTTGCGGCCAGTTAGGTATGAAATGACCCAATTGACGACTTGTGATGGAATGCCTAAGTTTTTCATTTTTGTTATTAGTTTCGAGTGTGGAACTCTATCGAACGCTTTTGAGAAGTCTATTAGAACTGCGTCAATCTGTCCGCCCTCGTCAAGTACCTGTGCCATCTCATGGACGGTAACTACTAATTGAGTTGCAGTTGAAAAACCTCTTCGAAAACCGTGCTGTACGTTAGCAAGAAGATTATTGTTGTCAAGAAAATCATTTAGGTGTTTAGCAATTACGTGTTCGAGAACTTTACAAACTGTGCAAGTGAGAGATATGGGTCGGTAATTACAATAATCGGTGACAGAGCCTTTTTTAAAAATCGGTTTCACTCGGGCAACCAACCATTCAAGTGGGAGGCAAGAAGTTTCAAGAGACTTAGAATACAACTGTACCAAGAATCTAGCTAGGAGCTCTGCATATCTTTTGAGAAATGCGGTGGGAATGTTATCAGGTCCTGCGGATTTTTTAGGATCTAATCGTAAGAGCAGCTCAGTAACACCTTCGACAGTAATATGGATATATTGGTTGCTATCGTTGACGTAAGGCGTATTACCCAGCGTGGCTGGCCTTGAGAATACGCTCTGGAAATAGGAATTGAACGTATCAGCAATTTCTTTTTTATCTGTAACAATGCGAGCACCAACAGCTATTTGATCTACGCTTCTTGAGTCCTTGTTTGATAAAAATTGCCAGAATTTGTGAGGGGATTCGGTAGCAAAGCGCCCAAGGGTGGTTGAATAGAAGCGCTCTTTAGCTTCTCGTAGTTTAGATTTCAATTTAGAACTTAGCTCAAAAAGGAGGGCGGCATCCCTGTTCTTCCTTTTTCGGTACCGTTTTAGTTTACGTTTTAAATGAATAATTTCTCTGGTTATCCAAGGATTGGCTTTGTTGATTTTTTTCATTTTATCTGGAATAAACTTATTGATGCAATAATTGCAGCATGACTTAAACTTTGCCCATAAGACGTTAACATCGTCATCGTGAAATGTCAGTAATGCTTCTTCTAAATGGTGGGCAATGTTTGGGTTATCTGCTGCGTTGTAGTCTTTTACTTTTACAAATTTAGCGTTGTTTAACTTGATTCGGTTTGGAAGCTTGCAGGAAAAATATACGAGCTTGTGGTCCGAGACTCCCTCGTGAATTTCTGTGGTATGATCAGTAAAGCTGGCTGAACACAAAATTAAATCTAGAATGGAGGAAGCAGTGCTAGTCACCCGTGTTGGATATAGTACTGTCTGTGTAAGGTTGTAAGCTAATAAAGTATCTAGAAGGATTTCAGAGTTCTTTGTATCAGTGTCCCCTGATGACATCGAGCACCAATCTATGTGCGGCAAGTTGAAATCTCCCGCAGCAATAATGTTCTGATCCTTATACACTGCCAAATGATCATACAGTTCAAGTAAAAATTCACAGGGAGCTCCCGGCGGCCTATAAATTCCCGCAATAACAATATGGTTTCCTGAAATATTTATTTTACAAAAGACACTTTCGTGGTCAGGGTTAACAGCAGGCAGTGAAACAGATGAAAGGCCCGCCTTCACAAGAATTGCCACACCACCTCCTCGTGTAAGTCTATCTTTGCGATAGCACGTATATGAAGACGGAATCACGTAATTATCAGGCAAATCTGGGCAAAGCCAGGTTTCGGAGATGACAGCTATGTGCGGGTCATATGTTAATAACACGTGTTCCAGTTCGCCTTGTTTATTGCATAAGCTTCGCACATTAAGGGAAATGAGCCTCAATGTTTTCGGTTGTTGCTTTGTAGAATCCGGAAGTCATTCGTTCGCCTTTTTCGTGTTTTTCGGTTTAGTGCTCAGTTCTCGCTTTTTACCTTTGCGCACGAGCACCCGGCAATCTTTTGCTTCGTCCCACGCATAAATGTCGTTGTTAATATGTAGTTTATCATGAACCAGTTTTATCTTATTGTCGGCGTTGTTATCAGAACGTACGGATTGCCAAAGTTTTTTCCTTATGTGCTGCGTTGCCTGGGAGTAGTCATGTGACACGGAAACTTCGCTGCCTTTTAGTTTGAAACAGTTATTTAGTATGGCTATTTTTTCGTTGTAATTGTACAACCTGAGTATGATTGGCCGGGGTTTATCAATTCGGGGTTTACCAATTCGGTGAATGCGTTCGAGAGAGGTGACAGCGACTTTTAGTTCATCATTGCAAACCCGTCGGACAACTAAGTCTTCAAGGACTTCTCTGGTTTCTTCTGGGCCTTCTGGTATGCCATAGACTACTAAGTTATTCCGTCGTGACCTATCTTCATAGTCATTAAGCCTCTTGCCTTGAATTGCGACAGTTTTTTCTAGTTGTTCAACGGTGTGCTGAAGGGTATGAATTTTTTCTTTATTTGCTTTTGACAACTCCAGAACTTCATCAAGGTTTGAACTAATACGGGTCAGAGTTTCATCGCGCTTGTTCGCGGCAGTCTTTATCTCTTTCAGTTCCTCTAGAATAGCACTTAACACATCTTTATGCTCATTGAGGTCAACAGCGGACCGGGTCTGGGGACCGGGATTCGTCTCTACGTCCCCGCACAATACGAGAAGTAGCACAGACCAACAATCAGCAACTATACAGAAACAACGCCGAGGGCACGGCAGCACTACTAATCCATAGTAACTAGTACATTTTCCTAAGGAAGTATCATAAAAACTAACCTGCACGATCAGCCATGCGCAGTCAGACATGCTCGAGGCGATGCCGCCGTGCCCTCTGATGCAGTAAGCGATGTCCACTGGCTTTATAGCAGGAAGCGGCGACGTCACCAGGCTGGGCAGCCAATGGGGCGTCAGGGCGGTGATCGGGCTGATATTTTGATGAGCCGGTGGCACCGAAGTGCTCCACGTGTTAGGCGAGTCATTGTTCCAAGGCGGTTGTCCAGGATCAGCCAGCAGAGCTGGCCCTTGCGTTGAGCAGACAAGAAGAACCTGCACGATCAGCCATGCGCAGTCAGACATGCTCGAGGCGATGCCGCCGTGCCCTCTGATGCAGTAAGCGATGTCCACTGGCTTTATAGCAGGAAGCGGCGACGTCACCAGGCTGGGCAGCCAATGGGGCGTCAGGGCGGTGATCGGGCTGATATTTTGATGAGCCGGTGGCACCGAAGTGCTCCACGTGTTAGGCGAGTCATTGTTCCAAGGCGGTTGTCCAGGATCAGCCAGCAGAGCTGGCCTTTGCGTTGAGCAGACAAGAAGAACCTGCACGATCAGCCATGCGCAGTCAGACATGCTCGAGGCGATGCCGCCGTGCCCTCTACATTAGATATCGTAGTTCCCGACTTGTAATGTTGAAAAACACTACATCTCACTAAGTGACATTGTTTAATGCGGTTTTACGACGGTTGATATGTCAACCTAACCTAACATTCGCACTTGTATCTAAAGACGCTCAATTACACTGTTTCGTTCACAATTACGATATTTGCTTGACCTCGCAGTTTCTCACCAACTTATTACAGTACAGAACGCTGTATCTCGCTAAATGACATCGTTCTTTAAGGTTTCACGATACTTGCATGCGCTTTACCGAGAATGTTACAACATAGCAGTTTCGCACTTGTAACGGTACAACACGCAGTATTTGGCTTGTTCATGCCGTTTTGTGTGCTTTCACAACATTTTACCTATCGCAGTTTCGTACTCGCATTAAAACACTATCTCGTTAGATGACGTCGTTTTTGGTGGTTTCACGACGCTACCTAGCTTAAACTAACATAACTCAAACTAACCGAACCTTCGCACTTCTATCGTTAGAAAACGTTTTATTCGCTACTTTACAATGTTTTCTACAAGATTACGACGGTTTCATGCGCTTTCACATTAGATATCGCAGTTCCCGACTTGTAATGGTGAAAAACACAGCATCTCACTAAGTGACATTGTTTAATGCGGTTTTAGCGCGGTTCATATCTTAACCTAACCTAACCTAACCTGACCTAACCTAACCTAACCTAACCTAACCTAACCCAACTCAACTCAACCCAACCTAACCTAATCTAACCTAACCTAACCTAACCTAACCAAACCTAACCTAACCTAACCTAACCTAACCTAACCTAACCTAACGACGGTTGCAAGCGCTTTCACATTAAATATCGCAGTTCCCCACTTTCAATGGTGAAAAACACTGCATCTCAGTAATTGACATTGTTTAATGCGGTTTTACGACGGTTCATATCTTAACCTAACCTAACATTCGCACTTGTATCTAAAAACGCTCTATTACACTGTTTTGTTCACAATTACGATATTTGCATAACCTCACAGTTTTTCACCAACTTATTGCAGTACAGAACGCTGTATCTCGCTAAATGACATTGTTCTTTAAGGTTTCACGATGCTTGCATGCGCTTTAACGAGAATATCACAATATAGCAGTTTCGCACTTGTAACGGTAGAACACGCAGTATTTGGCTTGTTCATGCCGTTTTGTGTGCTTTCACAACATTTCACCTATCGCAGTTTAATACTCGCTATAAAACAACACTATCTCGTTAGATGACGTCGTTTTTGGTAGTTTCACGACGCTACCTAGCTTAAACTAACCTAACCTAACCTAACCTTCGCACTTCTATCGTTAGAAAACGTTTTACTCGCCACTTTACAATGTTTTCTACAAGATTACGACGGTTTCATGCGCTTTCACATTAGATATCGTAGTTCCCGACTTGTAATGTTGAAAAACACTACATCTCACTAAGTGACATTGTTTAATGCGGTTTTACGACGGTTGATATGTCAACCTAACCTAACATTCGCACTTGTATCTAAAGACGCTCAATTACACTGTTTCGTTCACAATTACGATATTTGCTTGACCTCACAGTTTCTCACCAACTTATTACAGTACAGAACGCTGTATCTCGCTAAATGACATCGTTCTTTAAGGTTTCACGATACTTGCATGCGCTTTACCGAGAATGTCACAACATAGCACTTTCGCACTTGTAACGGTACAACACGCAGTATTTGGCTTGTTCATGCCGTTTTGTGTGCTTTCACAACATTTTACCTATCGCAGTTTCGTACTCGCAATAAAACAACACTATCTCGTTAGATGACGTCGTTTTTGGTGGTTTCATGACGCTACCTAGCTTAAACTAACATAACTCAACCTAACATAACCTTCGCACTTCTATCGTTAGAAAAAGTTTTACTCGCTACTTTACATTGCTTTCTACAACATTACGACGGTTTCAAGCGCTTTCACATTAGATATCGCAGTTCCCAACTTGTAAAGGTGAAAAACACTGCATCTCACTAAGTGACATTGTTTATTGCGGTTTTACGACGGTTCATACCTTAACCTAACGTAACCTAACCTAACCTAACCCAACCTAACCTAACATAACCTAACCTAACCTAACCAAACCTAACCTAACGTAACCTAACCTAACCTAACCTAACCTAACCTAACGACGTTTGCAAGCGCTTTCACATTAGATATCGCAGTTCCCAACTTGTAATGGTGAAAAACACTGCATCTCACTAAGTGACATTGTTTAATGCGGTTTTACGACGGTTCATATCTTAACCTAACCTAACATTCGTACTTGTATTGAAAAACGCTCTATTACACTGTTTCGTTCACAATTACGATATTTGCATAACCTCACAGTTTTTCACCAACTTATTGCAGTACAGAACGCTGTATCTCGCTAAATGACATTGTTCTTTAAGGTTTCACGATGCTTGCATGCGCTTTAACGAGAATATCACAATATAGCAGTTTCGCACTTGTAACGGTAGAACACGCAGTATTTGGCTTGTTCATGCCGTTTTGTGTGCATTCACAACATTTCACCTATCGCAGTTTAATACTCGCAATAAAACAACACTATCTCGTTAGATGACGTCGTTTTTGGTAGTTTCACGACGCTACCTAGCTTAAACTAACATAACTCAAGCTAACCTTCGCACTTCTATCTTTAGAAAACGTTTTACTCGCAATTTTACAATGTTTTCTACAAGATTACGACGGTTTCATGCGCTTTCACATTAGATATCGTAGTTCCCGACTTGTAATGTTGAAAAACACTACATCTCACTAAGTGACATTGTTTAATGCGGTTTTACGACGGTTGATATCTCAACCTAACCTAACATTCGCACTTGTATCTAAATACGCTCAATTACACTGTTTCGTTCACAATTACGATATTTGCTTGACCTCACAGTTTCTCACCAACTTATTACAGTACAGAACGCTGTATCTCGCTAAATGACATCGTTCTTTAAGGTTTCACGATACTTGCATGCGCTTTAACGAGAATATCACAATAAAGCAGTTTCGCACTTGTAACGGCACAAGACGCAGTATCTGGCTAGTTCATGCCATTTTGTGTGCTTTCCCAATATTTCAACTATCGCAGTTTCGTACTCGCAATAAAACAACACTATCTCGTTAGATGACATCGTTTTTGGTGGTTTCACGACGCTACCTAGCTCAAACTAACCGAACCTTCGCACTTCTATCGTTAGAAAACGTTTTATTCGCTACTTTACAATGTTTTCTATTAGATTACGACGGTTTCATGCGCTTTCACATCAGATATCGCAGTTCCCGACTTGTAATGGTGGAAAACACAGCATCTCACTAAGTGACATTGTTTAATGCGGTTTTAGCGCGGTTCATATCTTAACCTAACCTAACCTTACCTAACCCAACCTAACCTAACCTAACCTAACCAAACCTTACCTAACATACCCTAACCTAACCTAACCTAACCTAACCAAACCTAACCTAACCTAACCTAACCTAACCTAACCCAACCCAACCCAACCTAACCTAACCTAACCTAACCTAAACTAACCTAACCCAACCTAACCTAACCTAACCTAACCCAACCTAACCCAACCCAACCCAACCTAACCTAACCTAAGCTAACCTAACCTAACCTAACCAAACCTAACCTAACCTAACTTAACCTAACCTAACGTAACCTTACCTAACCTATTCTAACGTAACCTAACCTTACCTGACCTAACCTAACCTAACGTAACCTAACCTAACCTAACATAACCTAACGTAACCTAACCTAACCTAGCCTAACGTAACCTAACCTAACCTAACCCAACCTAACCCAACCCAACCCAACCCAACAACACCCAACCCAACCTAACCTAACCTAACCTAACCTTACCTAACCTAACCAAATTATCCTTACCTAACCTAACCTAACCTAACGTAACCTAACCTAACCTAACGTAACCTAACCTAACCTAACGTAACCTAACCTAACCTAACCTGACCTAACCCAACCTAACCTAACCTAACCTAACCTAACCCAACTCAACCCAACCTAACCTAATCTAACCTAACCTAACCTAACCTAACCTAACCAAACCTAACCTAACCTAACCTAACCTAACCTAACCTAACCTAACCTAACGACGGTTGCAAGCGCTTTCACATTAAATATCGCAGTTCCCCACTTTTAATGGTGAAAAACACTGCATCTCAGTAATTGACATTGTTTAATGCGGTTTTACGACGGTTCATATCTTAACCTAACCTAACATTCGCACTTGTATCTAAAAACGCTCTATTACACTGTTTTGTTCACAATTACGATATTTGCATAACCTCACAGTTTTTCACCAACTTATTGCAGTACAGAACGCTGTATCTCGCTAAATGACATTGTTCTTTAAGGTTTCACGATGCTTGCATGCGCTTTAACGAGAATATCACAATATAGCAGTTTCGCACTTGTAACGGTAGAACACGCAGTATTTGGCTTGTTCATGCCGTTTTGTGTGCTTTCACAACATTTCACCTATCGCAGTTTAATACTCGCTATAAAACAACACTATCTCGTTAGATGACGTCGTTTTTGGTAGTTTCACGACGCTACCTAGCTTAAACTAACCTAACCTAACCTAACCTTCGCACTTCTATTGTTAGAAAACGTTTTACTCGCCACTTTACAATGTTTTCTACAAGATTACGACGGTTTCATGCGCTTTCACATTAGATATCGTAGTTCCCGACTTGTAATGTTGAAAAACACTACATCTCACTAAGTGACATTGCTTAATGCGGTTTTACGACGGTTGATATGTCAACCTAACCTAACATTCGCACTTGTATCTAAAGACGCTCAATTACACTGTTTCGTTCACAATTACGATATTTGCTTGACCTCACAGTTTCTCACCAACTTATTACAGTACAGAACGCTGTATCTCGCTAAATGACATCGTTCTTTAAGGTTTCACGATACTTGCATGCGCTTTACCGAGAATGTCACAACCTAGCACTTTCGCACTTGTAACGGTACAACACGCAGTATTTGGCTTGTTCATGCCGTTTTGTGTGCTTTCACAACATTTTACCTATCGCAGTTTCGTACTCGCAATAAAACAACACTATCTCGTTAGATGACGTCGTTTTTGGTGGTTTCACGACGCTACCTAGCTTAAACTAACATAACTCAACCTAACATAACCTTCGCACTTCTATCGTTAGAAAACGTTTTACTCGCTACTTTACATTGCTTTCTACAACATTACGACGGTTTCAAGCGCTTTCACATTAGATATCGCAGTTCCCAACTTGTAAAGGTGAAAAACACTGCATCTCACTAAGTGACATTGTTTATTGCGGTTTTACGACGGTTCATACCTTAACCTAACGTAACCTAACCTAACCTAACCCAACCTAACCTAACATAACCTAACCTAACTTAACCTAACCAAACCTAACCTAACGTAACCTAACCTAACGTAACCTAACCTAACGACGTTTGCAAGCGCTTTCACATTAGATATCGCAGTTCCCAACTTGTAATGGTGAAAAACACTGCATCTCACTAAGTGACATTGTTTAATGCGGTTTTACGACGGTTCATATCTTAACCTAACCTAACATTCGTACTTGTATTGAAAAACGCTCTATTACACTGTTTCGTTCACAATTACGATATTTGCATAACCTCACAGTTTTTCACCAACTTATTGCAGTACAGAACGCTGTATCTCGCTAAATGACATTGTTCTTTAAGGTTTCACGATGCTTGCATGCGCTTTAACGAGAATATCACAATATAGCAGTTTCGCACTTGTAACGGTAGAACACGCAGTATTTGGCTTGTTCATGCCGTTTTGTGTGCATTCACAACATTTCACCTATCGCAGTTTAATACTCGCAATAAAACAACACTATCTCGTTAGATGACGTCGTTTTTGGTAGTTTCACGACGCTACCTAGCTTAAACTAACCTAACCTAACCTAACCTTCGCACTTCTATCGTTAGAAAACGTTTTACTCGCAACTTTACAATGTTTTCTACAAGATTACGACGGTTTCATGCGCTTTCACATTAGATATCGTAGTTCCCGACTTGTAATGTTGAAAAAAACTACATCTCACTAAGTGACATTGTTTAATGCGGTTTTACGACGGTTGATATGTCAACCTAACCTAACATTCGCACTTGTATCTAAAAACGCTCAATTACACTGTTTCGTTCACAATTACGATATTTGCTTGACCTCACAGTTTCTCACCAACTTATTACAGTACAGAACGCTGTATCTCGCTAAATGACATCGTTCTTTAAGGTTTCACGATACTTGCATGCGCTTTACCGAGAATGTCACAACATAGCAGTTTCGCACTTGTAACGGTACAACACGCAGTATTTGGCTTGTTCATGCCGTTTTGTGTGCTTTCACAACATTTTACCTATCGCAGTTTCGTACTCGCATTAAAACACTATCTCGTTAGATGACGTCGTTTTTGGTGGTTTCACGACGCTACCTAGCTTAAACTAACATAACTCAAACTAACCGAACCTTCGCACTTCTATCGTTAGAAAACGTTTTATTCGCTACTTTACAATGTTTTCTACAAGATTACGACGGTTTCATGCGCTTTCACATTAGATATCGCAGTTCCCGACTTGTAATGGTGAAAAACACAGCATCTCACTAAGTGACATTGTTTAATGCGGTTTTAGCGCGGTTCATATCTTAACCTAACCTAACCTAACCTAACCTGACCTAACCCAACCTAACCTAACCTAACCTAACCTAACCCAACTCAACCCAACCTAACCTAATCTAACCTAACCTAACCTAACCTAACCTAACCTAACCAAACCTAACCTAACCTAACCTAACGTAACCTAACCTAACCTAACCTAACCTAACCTAACCTAACCTAACCTAACGACGTTTGCAAGCGCTTTCACATTAGATATCGCAGTTCCCGACTTGTAATGGTGAAAAACACTGCATCTCACTAAGTGACATTGATTAATGAGGTTTTACGACGGTTCATATCTTAACCTAACCTAACATTCGCACTTGTATTAAAAAACGCTCTATTACACTGTTTCGTTCACAATTAGGATATTTGCATAACCTCACAGTTTTTCACCAACTTATTGCAGTACAGAACGCTGTATCTCGCTAAATGACATCGTTCTTTAAGGTTTCACGATGCTTTCATGCGCTTTAACGAGAATATCACAACATAGCAGTTTCGCACTTGTAACGGTACAACACGCAGTATTTGGCTTGTTCATGCCGTTTTGTGTGCTTTCACAACATTTCACCTATCGCAGTTTTGTACTCGCAATAAAACAACACTATCTCGTTAGATGACGTTGTTTTTGGTAGTTTCGCGACGCTACCTAGCTTAAACTAACATAACCTAACCTAACCTTCGCAGTTCTATCGTTAGAAAACAATTTACTCGCCACTTTACAATGTTTTCTACAAGATTACGACGGTTTCATGCGCTTTCACATTAGATATCGTAGTTCCCGACTTGTAATGTTGAAAAACACTACATCTCACTAAGTGACATTGTTTAATGCGGTTTTACGACGGTTGATATGTCAACCTAACCAAACATTCGCACTTGTATCTAAAGACGCTCAATTACACTGTTTCGTTCACAATTACGATATTTGCTTGACCTCACAGTTTTTCACCAACTTATTGCAGTACAGAACGCTGTATCTCGCTAAATGACATCGTTCTTTAAGGTTTCACGATGCTTTCATGCGCTTTAACGAGAATATCACAACATAGCAGTTTCGCACTTGTAACGGTACAACACGCAGTATTTGGCTTGTTCATGCCGTTTTGTGTGCTTTCACAACATTTTACCTAGCGCAGTTTCGTACTCGCAATAAAACAACACTATCTCGTTAGATGACATCGTTTTTGGTGGTTTCACGACGCTACCTAGCTTAAACTAACATAACTCAACCTAACATAACCTTCGCACTTCTATCGTTAGAAAACGTTTTACTCGCTACTTTAGATTGCTTTCTACAACATTACGACGGTTTCAAGCGCTTTCACATTAGATATCGCAGTTCCCAACTTGTAAAGGTGAAAAACACTGCATCTCACTAAGTGACATTGTTTATTGCAGATTTACGACGGTTCATACCTTAACCTAACCTAACCTAACCTAACCCAACCTAACCTAACATAACCTAACCTAACCTAACCTAACCTAACCAAACCAAACCTAACGTAACCTAACCTAACCTAACCCAACCTAACCCAACCCAACCCAACCCAACAACACCCAACCCAACCTAACCTAACCTAACCTAACGTAACCTAACCTCACCTAACGTAACCTAACCTAACCTAACGTAACCTAACCTAACCAAACCTGACCTAACCCAACCTAACCTAACCTAACCTAACCTAACCCAACTCAACCCAACCTAACCTAATCTAACCTAACCTAACCTAACCTAACCTAACCAAACCTAACCTAACCTAACCTAACCTAACCTAACCTAACGACGGTTGCAAGCGCTTTCACATTAAATATCGCAGTTCCCCACTTTTAATGGTGAAAAACACTGCATCTCAGTAATTGACATTGTTTAATGCGGTTTTACGACGGTTCATATCTTAACCTAACCTAACATTCGCACTTGTATCTAAAAACGCTCTATTACACTGTTTTGTTCACAATTACGATATTTGCATAACCTCACAGTTTTTCACCAACTTATTGCAGTACAGAACGCTGTATCTCGCTAAATGACATTGTTCTTTAAGGTTTCACGATGCTTGCATGCGCTTTAACGAGAATATCACAATATAGCAGTTTCGCACTTGTAACGGTAGAACACGCAGTATTTGGCTTGTTCATGCCGTTTTGTGTGCTTTCACAACATTTCACCTATCGCAGTTTAATACTCGCTATAAAACAACACTATCTCGTTAGATGACGTCGTTTTTGGTAGTTTCACGACGCTACCTAGCTTAAACTAACCTAACCTAACCTAACCTTCGCACTTCTATTGTTAGAAAACGTTTTACTCGCCACTTTACAATGTTTTCTACAAGATTACGACGGTTTCATGCGCTTTCACATTAGATATCGTAGTTCCCGACTTGTAATGTTGAAAAACACTACATCTCACTAAGTGACATTGCTTAATGCGGTTTTACGACGGTTGATATGTCAACCTAACCTAACATTCGCACTTGTATCTAAAGACGCTCAATTACACTGTTTCGTTCACAATTACGATATTTGCTTGACCTCACAGTTTCTCACCAACTTATTACAGTACAGAACGCTGTATCTCGCTAAATGACATCGTTCTTTAAGGTTTCACGATACTTGCATGCGCTTTACCGAGAATGTTACAACATAGCACTTTTGCACTTGTAACGGTACAACACGCAGTATTTGGCTTGTTCATGCCGTTTTGTGTGCTTTCACAACATTTTACCTATCGCAGTTTCGTACTCGCAATAAAACAACACTATCTCGTTAGATGACGTCGTTTTTGGTGGTTTCACGACGCTACCTAGCTTAAACTAACATAACTCAAACTAACCGAACCTTCGCACTTCTATCGTTAGAAAACGTTTTATTCGCTACTTTACAATGTTTTCTACAAGGTTACGACGGTTTCATGCGCTTTCACATTAGATATCGCAGTTCCCGACTTGTAATGGTGAAAAACACAGCATCTCACTAAGTGACATTGTTTAATGCGGTTTTAGCGCGGTTCATATCTTAACCTAACCTAACCTAACCTAACCTGACCTAACCCAACCTAACCTAACCTAACCTAACCTAACCCAACTCAACCCAACCTAACCTAATCTAACCTAACCTAACCTAACCTAACCTAACCAAACCTAACCTAACCTAACCTAACCCAACCTAACATAACCTAACGACGGTTGCAAGCGCTTTCACATTAAATATCGCAGTTCCCCACTTTTAATGGTGAAAAACACTGCATCTCAGTAATTGACATTGTTTAATGCGGTTTTACGACGGTTCATATCTTAACCTAACCTAACATTCGCACTTGTATCTAAAAACGCTCTATTACACTGTTTTGTTCACAATTACAATATTTGCATAACCTCACAGTTTTTCACCAACTTATTGCAGTACAGAACGCTGTATCTCGCTAAATGACATTGTTCTTTAAGGTTTCACGATGCTTGCATGCGCTTTAACGAGAATATCACAATATAGCAGTTTCGCACTTGTAACGGTAGAACACGCAGTATTTGGCTTGTTCATGCCGTTTTGTGTGCATTCACAACATTTCACCTATCGCAGTTTAATACTCGCAATAAAACAACACTATCTCGTTAGATGACGTCGTTTTTGGTAGTTTCACGACGCTACCTAGCTTAAACTAACCTAACCTAACCTAACCTAACCTTCGCACTTCTATCGTTAGAAAACGTTTTACTCGCAACTTTACAATGTTTTCTACAAGATTACGACGGTTTCATGCGCTTTCACATTAGATATCGTACTTCCCCAATTGTAATGTTGAAAAAAACTACATCTCACTAAGTGACATTGTTAAATGCGGTTTTACGACGGTTGATATGTCAACCTAACCTAACATTCGCACTTGTATCTAAAGACGCTCAATTACACTGTTTCGTTCACAATTACGATATTTGCTTGACCTCACAGTTTCTCACCAACTTATTACAGTACAGAACGCTGTATCTCGCTAAATGACATCGTTCTTTAAGGTTTCACGATACTTGCATGCGCTTTACCGAGAATGTCACAACATAGCAGTTTCGCACTTGTAACGGTACAACACGCAGTATTTGGCTTGTTCATGCTGTTTTGTGTGCTTTCACAACATTTTACCTATCGCAGTTTCGTACTCGCATTAAACACTATCTCGTTAGATGACGTCGTTTTTGGTGGTTTCACGACGCTACCTAGCTTGAACTAACATAACTCAAACTAACCGAACCTTCGCACTTCTATCGTTAGAAAACGTTTTATTCGCTACTTTACAATGTTTTCTACAAGATTACGACGGTTTCATGCGCTTTCACATTAGATATCGCAGTTCCCGACTTGTAATGGTGAAAAACACAGCATCTCACTAAGTGACATTGTTTAATGCGGTTTTAGCGCGGTTCATATCTTAACCTAACCTAACCTTACCTAAACCAACCTAACCTAACCTAACCAAACCTTACCTAACATACCCTAACCTAACCTAACCTAACCTAACCAAACCTAACCTAACCTAACCTAACGTAACCTAACCTAACCTAACCTAACCTAACCTAACGACGTTTGCAAGCGCTTTCACATTAGATATCGCAGTTCCCGACTTGTAATGGTGAAAAACACTGCATCTCACTAAGTGACATTGATTAATGAGGTTTTACGACGGTTCATATCTTAACCTAACCTAACATTCGCACTTGTATTAAAAAACGCTCTATTACACTGTTTCGTTCACAATTAGGATATTTGCATAACCTCACAGTTTTTCACCAACTTATTGCAGTACAGAACGCTGTATCTCGCTAAATGACATCGTTCTTTAAGGTTTCACGATGCTTTCATGCGCTTTAACGAGAATATCACAACATAGCAGTTTCGCACTTGTAACGGTACAACACGCAGTATTTGGCTTGTTCATGCCGTTTTGTGTGCTTTCACAACATTTCACCTATCGCAGTTTTGTACTCGCAATAAAACAACACTATCTCGTTAGATGACGTTGTTTTTGGTAGTTTCGCGACGCTACCTAGCTTAAACTAACATAACCGAACCTAACCTTCGCAGTTCTATCGTTAGAAAACATTTTACTCGCCACTTTACAATGTTTTCTACAAGATTACGACGGTTTCATGCGCTTTCACATTAGATATCGTAGTTCCCGACTTGTAATGTTGAAAAACACTACATCTCACTAAGTGACATTGTTTAATGCGGTTTTACGACGGTTGATATGTCAACCTAACCAAACATTCGCACTTGTATCTAAAGACGCTCAATTACACTGTTTCGTTCACAATTACGATATTTTCTTGACCTCACAGTTTCTCACCAACTTATTACAGTACAGAACGCTGTATCTCGCTAAATGACATCGTTCTTTAAGGTTTCACGATACTTGCATGCGCTTTACCGAGAATGTCACAACATAGCAGTTTCGCACTTGTAACGGTACAACACGCAGTATTTGGCTTGTTCATGCCGTTTTGTGTGCTTTCACAACATTTTACCTAGCGCAGTTTCGTACTCGCAATAAAACAACACTATCTCGTTAGATGACATCGTTTTTGGTGGTTTCACGACGCTACCTAGCTTAAACTAACATAACTCAACCTAACATAACCTTCGCACTTCTATCGTTAGAAAACGTTTTACTCGCTACTTTAGATTGCTTTCTACAACATTACGACGGTTTCAAGCGCTTTCACATTAGATATCGCAGTTCCCAACTTGTAAAGGTGAAAAACACTGCATCTCACTAAGTGACATTGTTTATTGCAGATTTACGACGGTTCATACCTTAACCTAACCTAACGTAACCTAACCCAACCTAACCTAACATAACCTAACCTAACCTAACCTAACCTAACCAAACCTAACCTAACGTAACCTAACCTAACCTAACCTAACCTAACCTAACCTGACCTAACCTAACGACGTTTGCAAGCGCTTTCACATTAGATATCGCAGTTCCCGACTTGTAATGGTGAAAACACTGCATCTCACTAAGTGACATTGTTTAATGCGGTTTTAGGACGGTTGATATGTCTACCTAACCTAACATTCGCACTTGTATCTAAAGACGCTCAATTACACTGTTTCGTTCACAATTACGATATTTGCTTGACCTCACAGTTTCTCACCAATTTATTACAGTACAGAACGCTGTATCTCGCTAAATGACATCGTTCTTTAAGGTCTCACGATGCTTGCATGCGCTTTAACGAGAATATCACATTATAGCAGTTTCGCACTTGTAACGGTACAACACGCAGTATCTGGCTTGTTCAAGCCGTTTTGTGTACTTTCACAACATTTCACCTATTGCAGTTTCGTACATGCAATAAAACAACACTATCTCGTTAGATGACGTCCTTTTTGGTGGTCTCACGACGCTACATAGCTTAAACTAACATAACTCAAGCTAACCTTCGCACTTCTATCTTTAGAAAACGTTTTACTCGCAATTTTACAATGTTTTCTACAAGATTACGACGGTTTCATGCGCTTTCACATCAGATATCGCAGTTCCCGACTTGTAATGGTGGAAAACACAGCATCTCACTAAGTGACATTGTTTAATGCGGTTTTAGCGCGGTTCATATCTTAACCTAACCTAACCTTACCTAACCCAACCTAACCTAACCTAACCTAACCAAACCTTACCTAACATACCCTAACCTAACCTAACCTAACCTAACCAAACCTAACCTAACCTAACCTAACCTAACCCAACCCAACCCAACCTAACCTAACCTAACCTAAACTAACCTAACCCAACCTAACCTAACCTAACCTAACCTAACCCAACCTAACCCAACCCAACCCAACCTAACCTAAGCTAACCTAACCTAACCTAACCAAACCTAACCTAACCTAACTTAACCTAACCTAACGTAACCTAACCTAACCTATTCTAACGTAACCTAACCTTAACTGACCTAACCTAACCTAACGTAACCTAACCTAACCTAACATAACCTAACGTAACCTAACCTAACCTAACCTAACGTAACCTAACCTAACCTAACCCAACCTAACCCAACCCAACCCAACAACACCCAACCCAACCTAACCTAACCTAACCTAACCTTACCTAACCTAACCAAATTATCCTTACCTAACCTAACCTTAGCTAACGTAACCTAACCTAACCTAACGTAACCTAACCTAACCTAACGTAACCTAACCTAACCTAACCTGACCTAACCCAACCTAACCTAACCTAACCTAACCTAACCCAACTCAACCCAACCTAACCTAATCTAACCTAACCTAACCTAACCTAACCAAACCAAACCTAACCTAACCTAACCTAACCTAACCTAACCTAACCTAACGACGGTTGCAAGCGCTTTCACATTAAATATCGCAGTTCCCCACTTTTAATGGTGAAAAACACTGCATCTCAGTAATTGACATTGTTTATTGCGGTTTTACGACGGTTCATATCTTAACCTAACCTAACATTCGCACTTGTATCTAAAAACGCTCTATTACACTGTTTTGTTCACAATTACGATATTTGCATAACCTCACAGTTTTTCACCAACTTATTGCAGTACAGAACGCTGTATCTCGCTAAATGACATTGTTCTTTAAGGTTTCACGATGCTTGCATGCGCTTTAACGAGAATATCACAATATAGCAGTTTCGCACTTGTAACGGTAGAACACGCAGTATTTGGCTTGTTCATGCCGTTTTGTGTGCTTTCACAACATTTCACCTATCGCAGTTTAATACTCGCTATAAAACAACACTATCTCGTTAGATGACGTCGTTTTTGGTAGTTTCACGACGCTACCCAGCTTAAACTAACCTAACCTAACCTAACCTTCGCACTTCTATCGTTAGAAAACGTTTTACTCGCCACTTTACAATGTTTTCTACAAGATTACGATGGTTTCATGCGCTTTCACATTAGATATCGTAGTTCCCGACTTGTAATGTTGAAAAACACTACATCTCACTAAGTGACATTGTTTAATGCGGTTTTACGACGGTTGATATGTCAACCTAACCTAACATTCGCACTTGTATCTAAAGACGCTCAATTACACTGTTTCGTTCACAATTACGATATTTGCTTGACCTCACAGTTTCTCACCAACTTATTACAGTACAGAACGCTGTATCTCGCTAAATGACATCGTTCTTTAAGGTTTCACGATACTTGCATGCGCTTTACCGAGAATGTCACAACATAGCACTTTCGCACTTGTAACGGTACAACACGCAGTATTTGGCTTGTTCATGCCGTTTTGTGTGCTTTCACAACATTTTACCTATCGCAGTTTCGTACTCGCAATAAAACAACACTATCTCGTTAGATGACGTCGTTTTTGGTGGTTTCACGACGCTACCTAGCTTAAACTAACATAACTCAACCTAACATAACCTTCGCACTTCTATCGTTAGAAAACGTTTTACTCGCTACTTTACATTGCTTTCTACAACATTACGACGGTTTCAAGCGCTTTCACATTAGATATCGCAGTTCCCAACTTGTAAAGGTGAAAAACACTGCATCTCACTAAGTGACATTGTTTATTGCGGTTTTACGACGGTTCATACCTTAACCTAACGTAACCTAACCTAACCTAACCCAACCTAACCTAACATAACCTAACCTAACCTAACCTAACCAAACCTAACCTAACCTAACCTAACCTAACCTAACCTAACCTAACCTAACCTAACCTAACGACGTTTGCAAGCGCTTTCACATTAGATATCGCAGTTCCCAACTTGTAATGGTGAAAAACACTGCATCTCACTAAGTGACATTGTTTAATGTGGTTTTACGACGGTTCATATCTTAACCTAACCTAACATTCGTACTTGTATTGAAAAACGCTCTATTACACTGTTTCGTTCACAATTACGATATTTGCATAACCTCACAGTTTTTCACCAACTTATTACAGTACGGAACGCTGTATCTCGCTAAATGACATCGTTCTTTAAGGTTTCACGATACTTGCATGCGCTTTACCGAGAATGTCACAACATAGCAGTTTCGCACTTGTAACGGTACAACACGCAGTATTTGGCTTGTTCATGCTGTTTTGTGTGCTTTCACAACATTTTACCTATCGCAGTTTCGTACTCGCATTAAACACTATCTCGTTAGATGACGTCGTTTTTGGTGGTTTCACGACGCTACCTAGCTTGAACTAACATAACTCAAACTAACCGAACCTTCGCACTTCTATCGTTAGAAAACGTTTTATTCGCTACTTTACAATGTTTTCTACAAGATTACGACGGTTTCATGCGCTTTCACATTAGATATCGCAGTTCCCGACTTGTAATGGTGAAAAACACAGCATCTCACTAAGTGACATTGTTTAATGCGGTTTTAGCGCGGTTCATATCTTAACCTAACCTAACCTTACCTAAACCAACCTAACCTAACCTAACCAAACCTTACCTAACATACCCTAACCTAACCTAACCTAACCTAACCAAACCTAACCTAACCTAACCTAACGTAACCTAACCTAACCTAACCTAACCTAACCTAACGACGTTTGCAAGCGCTTTCACATTAGATATCGCAGTTCCCGACTTGTAATGGTGAAAAACACTGCATCTCACTAAGTGACATTGATTAATGAGGTTTTACGACGGTTCATATCTTAACCTAACCTAACATTCGCACTTGTATTAAAAAACGCTCTATTACACTGTTTCGTTCACAATTAGGATATTTGCATAACCTCACAGTTTTTCACCAACTTATTGCAGTACAGAACGCTGTATCTCGCTAAATGACATCGTTCTTTAAGGTTTCACGATGCTTTCATGCGCTTTAACGAGAATATCACAACATAGCAGTTTCGCACTTGTAACGGTACAACACGCAGTATTTGGCTTGTTCATGCCGTTTTGTGTGCTTTCACAACATTTCACCTATCGCAGTTTTGTACTCGCAATAAAACAACACTATCTCGTTAGATGACGTTGTTTTTGGTAGTTTCGCGACGCTACCTAGCTTAAACTAACATAACCGAACCTAACCTTCGCAGTTCTATCGTTAGAAAACATTTTACTCGCCACTTTACAATGTTTTCTACAAGATTACGACGGTTTCATGCGCTTTCACATTAGATATCGTAGTTCCCGACTTGTAATGTTGAAAAACACTACATCTCACTAAGTGACATTGTTTAATGCGGTTTTACGACGGTTGATATGTCAACCTAACCAAACATTCGCACTTGTATCTAAAGACGCTCAATTACACTGTTTCGTTCACAATTACGATATTTTCTTGACCTCACAGTTTCTCACCAACTTATTACAGTACAGAACGCTGTATCTCGCTAAATGACATCGTTCTTTAAGGTTTCACGATACTTGCATGCGCTTTACCGAGAATGTCACAACATAGCAGTTTCGCACTTGTAACGGTACAACACGCAGTATTTGGCTTGTTCATGCCGTTTTGTGTGCTTTCACAACATTTTACCTAGCGCAGTTTCGTACTCGCAATAAAACAACACTATCTCGTTAGATGACATCGTTTTTGGTGGTTTCACGACGCTACCTAGCTTAAACTAACATAACTCAACCTAACATAACCTTCGCACTTCTATCGTTAGAAAACGTTTTACTCGCTACTTTAGATTGCTTTCTACAACATTACGACGGTTTCAAGCGCTTTCACATTAGATATCGCAGTTCCCAACTTGTAAAGGTGAAAAACACTGCATCTCACTAAGTGACATTGTTTATTGCAGATTTACGACGGTTCATACCTTAACCTAACCTAACGTAACCTTACCCAACCTAACCTAACATAACCTAACCTAACCTAACCTAACCTAACCAAACCTAACCTAACGTAACCTAACCTAACCTAACCTAACCTAACCTAACCTGACCTAACCTAACGACGTTTGCAAGCGCTTTCACATTAGATATCGCAGTTCCCGACTTGTAATGGTGAAAACACTGCATCTCACTAAGTGACATTGTTTAATGCGGTTTTAGGACGGTTGATATGTCAACCTAACCTAACATTCGCACTTGTATCTAAAGACGCTCAATTACACTGTTTCGTTCACAATTACGATATTTGCTTGACCTCACAGTTTCTCACCAATTTATTACAGTACAGAACGCTGTATCTCGCTAAATGACATCGTTCTTTAAGGTCTCACGATGCTTGCATGCGCTTTAACGAGAATATCACATTATAGCAGTTTCGCACTTGTAACGGTACAACACGCAGTATCTGGCTTGTTCAAGCCGTTTTGTGTACTTTCACAACATTTCACCTATTGCAGTTTCGTACATGCAATAAAACAACACTATCTCGTTAGATGACGTCCTTTTTGGTGGTCTCACGACGCTACATAGCTTAAACTAACATAACTCAAGCTAACCTTCGCACTTCTATCTTTAGAAAACGTTTTACTCGCAATTTTACAATGTTTTCTACAAGATTACGACGGTTTCATGCGCTTTCACATCAGATATCGCAGTTCCCGACTTGTAATGGTGGAAAACACAGCATCTCACTAAGTGACATTGTTTAATGCGGTTTTAGCGCGGTTCATATCTTAACCTAACCTAACCTTACCTAACCCAACCTAACCTAACCTAACCTAACCAAACCTTACCTAACATACCCTAACCTAACCTAACCTAACCTAACCAAACCTAACCTAACCTAACCTAACCTAACCCAACCCAACCCAACCTAACCTAACCTAACCTAAACTAACCTAACCCAACCTAACCTAACCTAACCTAACCTAACCCAACCTAACCCAACCCAACCCAACCTAACCTAAGCTAACCTAACCTAACCTAACCAAACCTAACCTAACCTAACTTAACCTAACCTAACGTAACCTAACCTAACCTATTCTAACGTAACCTAACCTTAACTGACCTAACCTAACCTAACGTAACCTAACCTAACCTAACATAACCTAACGTAACCTAACCTAACCTAACCTAACGTAACCTAACCTAACCTAACCCAACCTAACCCAACCCAACCCAACAACACCCAACCCAACCTAACCTAACCTAACCTAACCTTACCTAACCTAACCAAATTATCCTTACCTAACCTAACCTTAGCTAACGTAACCTAACCTAACCTAACGTAACCTAACCTAACCTAACGTAACCTAACCTAACCTAACCTGACCTAACCCAACCTAACCTAACCTAACCTAACCTAACCCAACTCAACCCAACCTAACCTAATCTAACCTAACCTAACCTAACCTAACCTAACCAAACCAAACCTAACCTAACCTAACCTAACCTAACCTAACCTAACCTAACGACGGTTGCAAGCGCTTTCACATTAAATATCGCAGTTCCCCACTTTTAATGGTGAAAAACACTGCATCTCAGTAATTGACATTGTTTATTGCGGTTTTACGACGGTTCATATCTTAACCTAACCTAACATTCGCACTTGTATCTAAAAACGCTCTATTACACTGTTTTGTTCACAATTACGATATTTGCATAACCTCACAGTTTTTCACCAACTTATTGCAGTACAGAACGCTGTATCTCGCTAAATGACATTGTTCTTTAAGGTTTCACGATGCTTGCATGCGCTTTAACGAGAATATCACAATATAGCAGTTTCGCACTTGTAACGGTAGAACACGCAGTATTTGGCTTGTTCATGCCGTTTTGTGTGCTTTCACAACATTTCACCTATCGCAGTTTAATACTCGCTATAAAACAACACTATCTCGTTAGATGACGTCGTTTTTGGTAGTTTCACGACGCTACCTAGCTTAAACTAACCTAACCTAACCTAACCTTCGCACTTCTATCGTTAGAAAACGTTTTACTCGCCACTTTACAATGTTTTCTACAAGATTACGATGGTTTCATGCGCTTTCACATTAGATATCGTAGTTCCCGACTTGTAATGTTGAAAAACACTACATCTCACTAAGTGACATTGTTTAATGCGGTTTTACGACGGTTGATATGTCAACCTAACCTAACATTCGCACTTGTATCTAAAGACGCTCAATTACACTGTTTCGTTCACAATTACGATATTTGCTTGACCTCACAGTTTCTCACCAACTTATTACAGTACAGAACGCTGTATCTCGCTAAATGACATCGTTCTTTAAGGTTTCACGATACTTGCATGCGCTTTACCGAGAATGTCACAACATAGCACTTTCGCACTTGTAACGGTACAACACGCAGTATTTGGCTTGTTCATGCCGTTTTGTGTGCTTTCACAACATTTTACCTATCGCAGTTTCGTACTCGCAATAAAACAACACTATCTCGTTAGATGACGTCGTTTTTGGTGGTTTCACGACGCTACCTAGCTTAAACTAACATAACTCAACCTAACATAACCTTCGCACTTCTATCGTTAGAAAACGTTTTACTCGCTACTTTACATTGCTTTCTACAACATTACGACGGTTTCAAGCGCTTTCACATTAGATATCGCAGTTCCCAACTTGTAAAGGTGAAAAACACTGCATCTCACTAAGTGACATTGTTTATTGCGGTTTTACGACGGTTCATACCTTAACCTAACGTAACCTAACCTAACCTAACCCAACCTAACCTAACATAACCTAACCTAACCTAACCTAACCAAACCTAACCTAACCTAACCTAACCTAACCTAACCTAACCTAACCTAACGACGTTTGCAAGCGCTTTCACATTAGATATCGCAGTTCCCAACTTGTAATGGTGAAAAACACTGCATCTCACTAAGTGACATTGTTTAATGTGGTTTTACGACGGTTCATATCTTAACCTAACCTAACATTCGTACTTGTATTGAAAAACGCTCTATTACACTGTTTCGTTCACAATTACGATATTTGCATAACCTCACAGTTTTTCACCAACCTATTGCAGTACAGAACGCTGTATCTCGCTAAATGACATTGTTCTTTAAGGTTTCACGATGCTTGCATGCGCTTTAACGAGAATATCACAATATAGCAGTTTCGCACTTGTAACGGTAGAACACGCAGTATTTGGCTTGTTCATGCCGTTTTGTGTGCATTCACAACATTTCACCTATCGCAGTTTAACACTCGCAATAAAACAACACTATCTCGTTAGATGACGTCGTTTTTGGTAGTTTCACGACGCTACCTAGCTTAAACTAACATAACCTAACCTAAACTTCGCACTTCTATCGTTAGAAAACGTTTTACTCGCAACTTTACAATGTTTTCTACAAGATTACGACGGTTTCATGCGCTTTCACATTAGATATCGCAGTTCCCGACTTGTAATGGTGAAAACACTGCATCTCACTAAGTGACATTGTTTAATGCGGTTTTAGGACGGTTGATATGTCAACCTAACCTAACATTCGCACTTGTATCTAAATACGCTCAATTACACTGTTTCGTTCACAATTACGATATTTGCTTGACCTCACAGTTTCTCACCAACTTATTACAGTACAGAACGCTGTATCTCGCTAAATGACATCGTTCTTTAAGGTTTCACGATACTTGCATGCGCTTTAACGAGAATATCACAATAAAGCAGTTTCGCACTTGTAACGGCACAAGACGCAGTATCTGGCTAGTTCATGCCATTTTGTGTGCTTTCCCAATATTTCAACTATCGCAGTTTCGTACTCGCAATAAAACAACACTATCTCGTTAGATGACATCGTTTTTGGTGGTTTCACGACGCTACCTAGCTCAAACTAACCGAACCTTCGCACTTCTATCGTTAGAAAACGTTTTATTCGCTACTTTACAATGTTTTCTACAAGATTACGACGGTTTCATGCGCTTTCACATCAGATATCGCAGTTCCCGACTTGTAATGGTGGAAAACACAGCATCTCACTAAGTGACATTGTTTAATGCGGTTTTAGCGCGGTTCATATCTTAACTTAACCTAACCTTACCTAACCCAACCTAACCTAACCTAACCTAACCAAACCTTACCTAACATACCCTAACCTAACCTAACCTAACCTAGCCAAACCTAACCTAACCTAACCTAACCTAACCCAACCCAACCCAACCTAACCTAACCTAACCTAACCTAAACTAACCTAACCCAACCTAACCTAACCTAACCTAACCTAACCCAACCTAACCCAACCCAACCCAACCTAACCTAACCTAAGCTAACCTAACCTAACCTAACCAAACCTAACCTAACCTAACTTAACCTAACCTAACGTAACCTTACCTAACCTATTCTAACGTAACCTAACCTTACCTGACCTAACCTAACCTAACGTAACCTAACCTAACCTAACATAACCTAACGTAACCTAACCTAACCTAACGTAACCTAAGCTAACCTAACCCAACCTAACCCAACCCAACCCAACCCAACAACACCCAACCCAACCTAACCTAACCTAACCTAACCTTACCTAACCTAACCAAATTATCCTTACCTAACCTAACCTAACCTAACGTAACCTAACCTAACCTAACGTAACCTAACCTAACCTAACCTGACCTAACCCAACCTAACCTAACCTAACACAACTCAACCCAACCTAACCTAATCTAACCTAACCTAACCTAACCTAACCAAACCTCACCTAACCTAACCTAACCTAACCTAACCTAACCTAACGACGGTTGCAAGCGCTTTCACATTAAATATCGCAGTTCCTCACTTTTAATGGTGAAAAACACTGCATCTCAGTAATTGACATTGTTTAATGCGGTTTTACGACGGTTCATATCTTAACCTAACCTAACATTCGCACTTGTATCTAAAAACGCTCTATTACACTGTTTTGTTCACAATTACGATATTTGCATAACCTCACAGTTTTTCACCAACTTATTGCAGTACAGAACGCTGTATCTCACTAAATGACATTGTTCTTTGAGGTTTCACGATGCTTGCATGCGCTTTAACGAGAATATCACAATGTAGCAGTTTCGCACTTGTAACGGTAGAACACGCAGTATTTGGCTTGTTCATGCCTTTTTGTGTGCTTTCACAACATTTCACCTATCGCAGTTTAATACTCGCTATAAAACAACACTATCTCGTTAGATGACGTCGTTTTTGGTAGTTTCACGACGCTACCTAGCTTAAACTAACCTAACCTAACCTAACCTTCGCACTTCTATCGTTAGAAAACGTTTTACTCGCCACTTTACAATGTTTTCTACAAGATTACGACGGTTTCATGCGCTTTCACATTAGATATCGTAGTTCCCGACTTGTAATGTTGAAAAACACTACATCTCACTAAGTGACATTGTTTAATGCGGTTTTACGACGGTTGATATGTCAACCTAACCTAACATTCGCACTTGTATCTAAAGACGCTCAATTACACTGTTTCGTTCACAATTACGACATTTGCTTGACCTCACAGTTTCTCACCAACTTATTACAGTACAGAACGCTGTATCTCGCTAAATGACATCGTTCTTTAAGGTTTCACGATACTTGCATGCGTTTTACCGAGAATGTCACAACATAGCACTTTCGCACTTGTAACGGTACAACACGCAGTATTTGGCTTGTTCATGCCGTTTTGTGTGCTTTCACAACATTTTACCTATCGCAGTTTCGTACTCGCAATAAAACAACACTATCTCGTTAGATGACGTCGTTTTTGGTGGTTTCACGACGCTACCTAGCTTAAACTAACATAACTCAAACTAACCGAACCTTCGCACTTCTATCGTTAGAAAACGTTTTATTCGCTACTTTACAATGTTTTCTACAAGATTACGACGGTTTCATGCGCTTTCACACTAGATATCGCAGTTCCCGACTTGTAATGGTGAAAAACACAGCATCTCACTAAGTGACATTGTTTAATGCGGTTTTAGCGCGGTTCATATCTTAACCTAACCTAACCTAACCTGACCTAACCCAACCTAACCTAACCTAACCTAACCTAACCCAACTCAACCCAACCTAACCTAATCTAACCTAACCTAACCTAACCTAAACTAACCAAACCTAACCTAACCTAACCTAACCTAACGACGTTTGCAAGCGCTTTCGCATTAGATATCGCAGTTCCCGACTTGTAATGGTGAAAAACACTGCATCTCAGTAATTGACATTGTTTAATGCGGTTTTACGACGGTTCATATCTTAACCTAACCTAACATTCGCACTTGTATCTAAAAACGCTCTATTACACTGTTTTGTTCACAATTACGATATTTGCATAACCTCACAGTTTTTCACCAACTTATTGCAGTACAGAACGCTGTATCTCGCTAAATGACATTGTTCTTTAAGGTTTCACGATGCTTGCATGCGCTTTAACGAGAATATCACAATATAGCAGTTTCGCACTTGTAACGGTAGAACACGCAGTATTTGGCTTGTTCATGCCGTTTTGTGTGCATTCACAACATTTCACCTATCGCAGTTTAATACTCGCAATAAAACAACACTATCTCGTTAGATGACGTCGTTTTTGGTAGTTTCACGACGCTACCTAGCTTAAACTAACCTAACCTAACCTAACCTTCGCACTTCTATCGTTAGAAAACGTTTTACTCGCAACTTTACAATGTTTTCTACAAGATTACGACGGTTTCATGCGCTTTCACATTAGATATCGTAGTTCCCCACTTGTAATGTTGAAAAACACTACATCTCACTAAGTGACATTGTTTAATGCGGTTTTACGACGGTTGATATGTCAACCTAACCTAACATTCGCACTTGTATCTAAAGACGCTCAATTACACTGTTTCGTTCACAATTACGATATTTGCTTGACCTCACAGTTTCTCACCAACTTATTACAGTACAGAACGCTGTATCTCGCTAAAGGACATCGTTCTTTAAGGTTTCACGATACTTGCATGCGCTTTACCGAGAATGTCACAACATAGCAGTTTCGCACTTGTAACGGTACAACACGCAGTATTTGGCTTGTTCATGCCGTTTTGTGTGCTTTCACAACATTTTACCTATCGCAGTTTCGTACTCGCATTAAACACTATCTCGTTAGATGACGTCGTTTTTGGTGGTTTCACGACGCTACCTAGCTTAAACTAACATAACTCAAACTAACCGAACCTTCGCACTTCTATCGTTAGAAAACGTTTTATTCGCTACTTTACAATGTTTTCTACAAGATTACGACGGTTTCATGCGCTTTCACATTAGATATCGCAGTTCCCGACTTGTAATGGTGAAAAACACAGCATCTCACTAAGTGACATTGTTTAATGCGGTTTTAGCGCGGTTCATATCTTAACCTAACCTAACCTTACCTAAACCAACCTAACCTAACCTAACCTAACCTAACCTAACCCAACCCAACCCAACCTAACCTAACCTAACCTAAACTAACCTAACCCAACCTAACCTAACCTAACCTAACCTAACCCAACCTAACCCAACTAAACCAAACCTAACCTAACCTAAGCTAACCTAACCTAACCTAACCAAACCTAACCTAACCTAACTTAACCTAACCTAACGTAACCTAACCTAACCTATTCTAACGTAACCTAACCTTACCTGACCTAACCTAACCTAACGTAACCTAACCTAACCTAACATAACCTAACGTAACCTAACCTAACCTAACCTAACGTAACCTAACCTAACCTAACCCAACCTAACCCAACCCAACCCAACCCAACACCCAACCCAACCTAACCTAACCTAACCTAACCTTACCTAACCTAACCAAATTATCCTTACCTAACCTAACCTAACCTAACGTAACCTAACCTAACCTAACCTAACGTAACCTAACCTAACCTAACCCAACCTAACCTAACCTAACCTAACCTAACCTAACCCAACTCATCCAACCTAACCTAATCTAACCTAACCTAACCTAACCAAACCTAACCTAACCTAACCTAACCTAACCTAACGACGGTTGCAAGCGCTTTCACATTAAATATCGCAGTTCCCCACTTTTAATGGTGAAAAACACTGCATCTCAGTAATTGACATTGTTTAATGCGGTTTTACGACGGTTCATATCTTAACCTAACCTAACATTCGCACTTGTATCTAAAAACGCTCTATTACACTGTTTTGTTCACAATTACGATATTTGCATAACCTCACAGTTTTTCACCAACTTATTGCAGTACAGAACGCTGTATCTCGCTAAATGACATTGTTCTTTAAGGTTTCACGATGCTTGCATGCGCTTTAACGAGAATATCACAATATAGCAGTTTCGCACTTGTAACGGTAGAACACGCAGTATTTGGCTTGTTCATGCCGTTTTGTGTGCTTTCACAACATTTCACCAATCGCAGTTTAATACTCGCTATAAAACAACACTATCTCGTTAGATGACGTCGTTTTTGGTAGTTTCACGACGCTACCTAGCTTAAACTAACCTAACCTAACCTAACCTTCGCAGTTCTATCGTTAGAAAACGTTTTACTCGCCACTTTACAATGTTTTCTACAAGATTACGACGGTTTCATGCGCTTGCACATTAGATATCGTAGTTCCCGACTTGTAATGTTGAAAAACACTACATCTCACTAAGTGACATTGTTTAATGCGGTTTTACGACGGTTGATATGTCAACCTAACCTAACATTCGCACTTGTATCTAATGACGCTCAATTACACTGTTTCGTTCACAATTACGATATTTGCTTGACCTCACAGTTTCTCACCAACTTATTACAGTACAGAACGCTGTATCTCGCTAAATGACATCGTTCTTTAAGGTTTCACGATACTTGCATGCGCTTTACCGAGAATGTCACAACATAGCAGTTTCGCACTTGTAACGGTACAACACGCAGTATTTGGCTTGTTCATGCCGTTTTGTGTGCTTTCACAACATTTTACCTATCGCAGTTTCGTACTCGCATTAAACACTATCTCGTTAGATGACGTCGTTTTTGGTGGTTTCACGACGCTACCTAGCTTAAACTAACATAACTCAAACTAACCGAACCTTCGCACTTCTATCGTTAGAAAACGTTTTATTCGCTACTTTACAATGTTTTCTACAAGATTACGACGGTTTCATGCGCTTTCACATTAGATATCGCAGTTCCCGACTTGTAATGGTGAAAAACACAGCATCTCACTAAGTGACATTGTTTAATGCGGTTTTAGCGCGGTTCATATCTTAACCTAACCTAACCTTACCTAAACCAACCTAACCTAACCTAACCTAACCAAACCTTACCTAACATACCCTAACCTAACCTAACCTAACCTAACCAAACCTAACCTAACCTAACCTAACGTAACCTAACCTAACCTAACCTAACCTAACGACGTTTGCAAGCGCTTTCACATTAGATATCGCAGTTCCCGACTTGTAATGGTGAAAAACACTGCATCTCACTAAGTGACATTGATTAATGCGGTTTTACGACGGTTCATAACTTAACCTAACCTAACAATCGCACTTGTATTAAAAAACGCTCTATTACACTGTTTCGTTCACAATTAGGATATTTGCATAACCTCACAGTTTTTCACCAACTTATTGCAGTACAGAACGCTGTATCTCGCTAAATGACATCGTTCTTTAAGGTTTCACGATGCTTTCATGCGCTTTAACGAGAATATCACAACATAGCAGTTTCGCACTTGTAACGGTACAACACGCAGTATTTGGCTTGTTCATGCCGTTTTGTGTGCTTTCACAACATTTCACCTATCGCAGTTTCGTACTCGCAATAAAACAACACTATCTCGTTAGATGACGTTGTTTTTGGTAGTTTCGCGACGCTACCTAGCTTAAACTAACATAACTCAACCTAACATGACCTTCGCACTTCTATCGTTAGAAAACGTTTTACTCGCTACTTTACATTGCTTTCTACAACATTACGACGGTTTCAAGCGCTTTCACATTAGATATCACAGTTCCCAACTTGTAAAGGTGAAAAACACTGCATCTCACTAAGTGACATTGTTTAATGCGGTTTTAGGACGGTTCATACCTTAACCTAACCTAACCTAACCTAACCTAACCTAACCTTACCTAACCTAACCTAACCTAACCCAACCCAACCCAACCTAACCTAACCTAACCTAAACTAACCTAACCCAACCTAACCTAACCTAACCTAACCTAACCCAACCTAACCCAACTAAACCAAACCTAACCTAACCTAAGCTAACCTAACCTAACCTAACCAAACCTAACCTAACCTAACTTAACCTAACCTAACGTAACCTAACCTAACCTATTCTAACGTAACCTAACCTTACCTGACCTAACCTAACCTAACGTAACCTAACCTAACCTAACATAACCTAACGTAACCTAACCTAACCTAACCTAACGTAACCTAACCTAACCTAACCCAACCTAACCCAACCCAACCCAACCCAACACCCAACCCAACCTAACCTAACCTAACCTAACCTTACCTAACCTAACCAAATTATCCTTACCTAACCTAACCTAACCTAACGTAACCTAACCTAACCTAACCTAACGTAACCTAACCTAACCTAACCCAACCTAACCTAACCTAACCTAACCTAACCCAACTCATCCAACCTAACCTAATCTAACCTAACCTAACCTAACCAAACCTAACCTAACCTAACCTAACCTAACCTAACGACGGTTGCAAGCGCTTTCACATTAAATATCGCAGTTCCCCACTTTTAATGGTGAAAAACACTGCATCTCAGTAATTGACATTGTTTAATGCGGTTTTACGACGGTTCATATCTTAACCTAACCTAACATTCGCACTTGTATCTAAAAACGCTCTATTACACTGTTTTGTTCACAATTACGATATTTGCATAACCTCACAGTTTTTCACCAACTTATTGCAGTACAGAACGCTGTATCTCGCTAAATGACATTGTTCTTTAAGGTTTCACGATGCTTGCATGCGCTTTAACGAGAATATCACAATATAGCAGTTTCGCACTTGTAACGGTAGAACACGCAGTATTTGGCTTGTTCATGCCGTTTTGTGTGCTTTCACAACATTTCACCAATCGCAGTTTAATACTCGCTATAAAACAACACTATCTCGTTAGATGACGTCGTTTTTGGTAGTTTCACGACGCTACCTAGCTTAAACTAACCTAACCTAACCTAACCTTCGCAGTTCTATCGTTAGAAAACGTTTTACTCGCCACTTTACAATGTTTTCTACAAGATTACGACGGTTTCATGCGCTTGCACATTAGATATCGTAGTTCCCGACTTGTAATGTTGAAAAACACTACATCTCACTAAGTGACATTGTTTAATGCGGTTTTACGACGGTTGATATGTCAACCTAACCTAACATTCGCACTTGTATCTAAAGACGCTCAATTACACTGTTTCGTTCACAATTACGATATTTGCTTGACCTCACAGTTTCTCACCAACTTATTACAGTACAGAACGCTGTATCTCGCTAAATGACATCGTTCTTTAAGGTTTCACGATACTTGCATGCGCTTTACCGAGAATGTCACAACATAGCAGTTTCGCACTTGGAACGGTACAACACGCAGTATTTGGCTTGTTCATGCCGTTTTGTGTGCTTTCACAACATTTTACCTATCGCAGTTTCGTACTCGCATTAAAACAACACTATCTCGTTAGATGACGTCGTTTTTGGTGGTTTCACGACGCTACCTAGCTTAAACTAACATAACTCAACCTAACATAACCTTCGCACTACTATCGTTAGAAAACGTTTTACTCGCTACTTTACATTGCTTTCTACAACATTACGACGGTTTCAAGCGCTTTCACATTAGATATCGCAGTTCCCAACTTGTAAAGGTGAAAAACACTGCATCTCAGTAAGTGACATTGTTTAACGCGGTTTTAGCGCGGTTCATATCTTAACCTAACCTAACCTAACCTAACCCAACCTAACCTAACATAACCTAACCTAACCTAACCTAACCAAACCTAACCTAACGTAACCTAACCTAACCTAACCTAACCTAACCTAACCTGACCTAACCTAACCTAACCTAACGACGTTTGCAAGCGCTTTCACATTAGATATCGCAGTTCCCGACTTGTAATGGTGAAAACACTGCATCTCACTAAGTGACATTGTTTAATGCGGTTTTAGGACGGTTGATATGTCAACCTAACCTAACAGTCGCACTTGTATCTAAAGACGCTCAATTACACTGTTTCGTTCACAATTACGATATTTGCTTGACCTCACAGTTTCTCACCAATTTATTACAGTACAGAACGCTGTATCTCGCTAAATGACATCGTTCTTTAAGGTCTCACGATGCTTGCATGCGCTTTAACGAGAATATCACATTATAGCAGTTTCGCACTTGTAACGGTACAACACGCAGTATCTGGCTTGTTCAAGCCGTTTTGTGTATTTTCACAACATTTCACCTATTGCAGTTTCGTACATGCAATAAAACAACACTATCTCGTTAGATGACGTCCTTTTTGGTGGTCTCACGACGCTACATAGCTTAAACTAACATAACTCAAGCTAACCTTCGCACTTCTATCTTTAGAAAACGTTTTACTCGCAATTTTACAATGTTTTCTACAAGATTACGACGGTTTCATGCGCTTTCACATCAGATATCGCAGTTCCCGACTTGTAATGGTGGAAAACACAGCATCTCACTAAGTGACATTGTTTAATGCGGTTTTAGCGCGGTTCATATCTTAACCTAACCTAACCTTACCTAACCCAACCTAACCTAACCTAACCTAACCAAACCTTACCTAACATACCCTAACCTAACCTAACCTAACCTAACCAAACCTAACCTAACCTAACCTAACCTAACCCAACCCAACCCAACCTAACCTAACCTAACCTAACCTAAACTAACCTAACCCAACCTAACCTAACCTAACCTAACCTAACCCAACCTAACCCAACCCAACCCAACCTAACCTAACCTAAGCTAACCTAACCTAACCTAACCAAACCTAACCTAACCTAACTTAACCTAACATAACGTAACCTAACCTAACCTATTCTAACGTAACCTAACCTTAACTGACCTAACCTAACCTAACGTAACCTAACCTAACCTAACATAACCTAACGTAACCTAACCTAACCTAACCTAACGTAACCTAACCTAACCCAACCTAACCCAACCCAACCCAACCCAACAACACCCAACCCAACCTAACCTAACCTAACCTAACCTTACCTAACCTAACCAAATTATCCTTACCTAACCTAACCTAACCTAACGTAACCTAACCTAACCTAACCTAACCTGACCTAACCCAACCTAACCTAACCTAACCTAACCTAACCCAACTCAACCCAACCTAACCTAATCTAACCTAACCTAACCTAACCTAACCAAACCTAACCTAACCTAACCTAACCTAACCAAACCTAACCTAACGACGGTTGCAAGCGCTTTCACATTAAATATCGCAGTTCCCCACTTTTAATGGTGAAAAACACTGCATCTCAGTAATTGACATTGTTTAATGCGGTTTTACGACGGTTCATATCTTAACCTAACCTAACATTCGCACTTGTATCTAAAAACGCTCTATTACACTGTTTTGTTCACAATTACAATATTTGCATAACCTCACAGTTTTTCACCAACTTATTGCAGTACAGAACGCTGTATCTCGCTAAATGACATTGTTCTTTAAGGTTTCACGATGCTTGCATGCGCTTTAACGAGAATATCACAATATAGCAGTTTCGCACTTGTAACGGTAGAACACGCAGTATTTGGCTTGTTCATGCCGTTTTGTGTGCTTTCACAACATTTCACCTATCGCAGTTTAATACTCGCTATAAAACAACACTATCTCGTTAGATGACGTCGTTTTTGGTAGTTTCACGACGCTACCTAGCTTAAACTAACCTAACCTAACCTAACTTTCGCACTTCTATCGTTAGAAAACGTTTTACTCGCCACTTTACAATGTTTTCTACAAGATTACGATGGTTTCATGCGCTTTCACATTAGATATCGTAGTTCCCGACTTGTAATGTTGAAAAACACTACATCTCACTAAGTGACATTGTTTAATGCGGTTTTACGACGGTTGATATGTCAACCTAACCTAACATTCGCACTTGTATCTAAAGACGCTCAATTACACTGTTTCGTTCACAATTATCATATTTGCTTGACCTCACAGTTTCTCACCAACTTATTACAGTACAGAACGCTGTATCTCGCTAAATGACATCGTTCTTTACCCTATTGGAAAAATTGCCATGGTGGATACTGGAAAACATGGTGGGCGTAGTGGAAATAATAGTGGGCATGGTGGAAATAATAGTGGGCATGGTGGAAATTATGAAGGCTATGGTGGGACGTAGTGGAAAATATGGTGGTTATGCCGGGACATACTGGGTGGTATGGTGTAAAGATGATGGTTAAAGTGGAAATGATGGTGGAAAGCAGAGGCTAGATAGTGGGCAATAATGGGACACTCTGCCCACCATTGCGATAATGCTGGGAAGCCCTAAGCATATGGTGGGTGGTGCTTATTATGGTGGGCTACATGGTGTACCAAGCTGAGAAACTCTTCCCACCATTGCGATAATGCTGGGAAGCACTAAGCAGATGATGGGTGCTGCTTGTTATGGTGGGCCACATGGTGTACCAAGCTGAGAAGCTCTACCCACCATCGCGATAATGCTGGGAAGCAGTAAGCAGATGATGGGTGGGCTTATAATGGCGGGCAAATTATATAGTGTACCAAGCTGGGATCTGTACACTACATGTTCTACCATCATGATTTCCCCCAAAGGTTAGGCCTACTGACCGAGCCCGTACAATTGTGTTATCCGTGCTTCCGGGTTTCAGAATACACGATTACGACGATTAAGTATGACAGTACAGCGCAGCCATATGGCATCAATTAACCTAAATGAAGCATTTTTCATTGTGTATGCTGTTCGCTCAAGAAGCAACAAACATCGATGCGACGCGATTAAAGCACTCCCAGAGAACGTAATTTAGTGTCTTCTCACCGACAGCCGCCGGTCGCACTCGCCGGCACTTCTCTAGCTTTTGTACGAGAACTCAGACGTGGCAATTCGTGTGCTTGGTGAACCATTATGATAGCGTAATGTTTCCGGTACACTGCATTAGTTTTGGCCAAGCCGTTATGTAGTTGTTGCTTTAGCGAAAAAGCAACAGCATTGCGCTGGCGCGACGGCCCTCTACATTGCGCGAAAAGCATCCCAATACTCACTCAAATAAATTAGGCGGCGTATCTATGAAATGAGCCTAGAAGCGTCATAAAGCGTGAGCAGATGTCACCCTTTAGAACGAGCGCGAAACGGATATTAAACTTGGCAGACCCCGCCGGTAAACTGTTGCTGCTCCCCAGTCCACTTGGTTTTTTTTTTCCTTTAAGTTGTGAATTGTAAAAAAAAATAGCACTAGTGCCAATAACATAGTGGCAATCGTTACAGGGCGCAGTTGCTTGTGTTTAATAAATGTGCAATTTTTAGTAGCAGGTGTAGATCTTGTCTATGTTGTGTACACGACAAACATAACTTAAGTTGAACCTTAAGTTTGTATGCCAACTAAGTATTTAACACGCGACCACCGTCATGTTGGTGTGGCGCAGTGGTTAGCGTTTTCGAATGCGAATCCGCAGGTTGCACGTTCGATCCTCCGTGGCGCCTTGTTTTTTTTTTACGGGACGGGTGTTTTTTTATACCGTTTTTATAGAATTCTTTTTTATTTTTTGTGGCAGCTCGTCACGGTGATTCTGACGTCATTTTGCGCTCAAGTGTTGCCGGCACTGCAGCACCCACCATACCCACCATGCGCCATGGTGGGTGTTTCCCACCATTCACCCACTACATTAATCCACTATAATGGTGGGTGGTGGTTTCCACCATGCCCACCATTCGTTTTTTTCCGATAGGGTAGGGTTTCACGATACTTGCATGCGCTTTACCGAGAATGTCACAACATAGCACTTTCGCACTTGTAACGGTACAACACGCAGTATTTGGCTTGTTCATGCCGTTTTGTGTGCTTTCACAACATTTTACCTATCGCAGTTTCGTACTCGCAATAAAACAACACTATCTCGTTAGATGACGTCGTTTTTGGTGGTTTCACGACGCTACCTAGCTTAAACTAACATAACTCAACCTAACATAACCTTCGCACTTCTATCGTTAGAAAACGTTTTACTCGCTACTTTACATTGCTTTCTACAACATTACGACGGTTTCAAGCGCTTTCACATTAGATATCGCAGTTCCCAACTTGTAAAGGTGAAAAACACTGCATCTCACTAAGTGACATTGTTTATTGCGGTTTTACGACGGTTCATACCTTAACCTAACGTAACCTAACCTAACCTAACCCAACCTAACCTAACATAACCTAACCTAACCTAACCTAACCAAACCTAACCTAACCTAACCTAACCTAACCTAACCTAACCTAACCTAACGACGTTTGCAAGCGCTTTCACATTAGATATCGCAGTTCCCAACTTGTAATGGTGAAAAACACTGCATCTCACTAAGTGACATTGTTTAATGTGGTTTTACGACGGTTCATATCTTAACCTAACCTAACATTCGTACTTGTATTGAAAAACGCTCTATTACACTGTTTCGTTCACAATTATGATATTTGCATAACCTCACAGTTTTTCACCAACTTATTGCAGTACAGAACGCTGTATCTCGCTAAATGACATTGTTCTTTAAGGTTTCACGATGCTTGCATGCGCTTTAACGAGAATATCACAATATAGCAGTCTCGCACTTGTAACGGTAGAACACGCAGTATTTGGCTTGTTCATGCCGTTTTGTGTGCATTCACAACATTTCACCTATCGCAGTTTAATACTCGCAATAAAACAACACTATCTCGTTAGATGACGTCGTTTTTGGTAGTTTCACGACGCTACCTAGCTTAAACTAACCTAACCTAACCTAACCTTCGCACTTCTATCGTTAGAAAACGTTTTACTCGCAACTTTACAATGTTTTCTACAAGATTACGACGGTTTCATGCGCTTTCACATTAGATATCGTAGTTCCCGACTTGTAATGTTGAAAAACACTACATCTCACTAAGTGACATTGTTTAATGCGGTTTTACGACGGTTGATATGTCAACCTAACCTAACATTCGCACTTGTATCTAAAGACGCTCAATTACACTGTTTCGTTCACAATTACGACATTTGCTTGACCTCACAGTTTCTCACCAACTTATTACAGTACAGAACGCTGTATCTCGCTAAATGACATCGTTCTTTAAGGTTTCACGATACTTGCATGCGCTTTACCGAGAATGTCACAACATAGCAGTTTCGCACTTGTAACGGTACAACAAGCAGTATTTGGCTTGTTCATGCCGTTTTGTGTGCTTTCACAACATTTCACCTATCGCAGTTTCGTACTCGCAATAAAACAACACTGTCTCGTTAGATGACGTTGTTTTTGGTAGTTTCGCGACGCTACCTAGCTTAAACTAACATAACTCAACCTAACATGACCTTCGCACTTCTATCGTTAGAAAACGTTTTACTCGCTACTTTACATTGCTTTCTACAACATTACGACGGTTTCAAGCGCTTTCACATTAGATATCACAGTTCCCAACTTGTAAAGGTGAAAAACACTGCATCTCACTAAGTGACATTGTTTAATGCGGTTTTACGACGGTTCATACCTTAACCTAACCTAACCTAACCTAGCCTTACCTAACCTAACCTAACCTAACCCAACCCAACCCAACCTAACCTAACCTAACCTAAACTAACCTAACCCAACCTAACCTAACCTAACCTAACCTAACCTTACCTAACCTAACCTAACCCAACCCAACCCAACCTAACCTAACCTAAGCTAACCTAACCTAACCTAACCAAACCTAACCTAACCTAACTTAACCTAACCTAACGTAACCTAACCTAACCTATTCTAACGTAACCTAACCTTACCTGACCTAACCTAACCTAACGTAACCTAACCTAACCTAACATAACCTAACGTAACCTAACCTAACCTAACCTAACGTAACCTAACCTAACCTAACCAAACCTAACCCAACCCAACCCAACCACACCCAACCCAACCTAACCTAACCTAACCTAACCTTACCTAACCTAACCAAATTATCCTTACCTAACCTAACCTAACCTAACGTAACCTAACCTAACCTAACCTAACGTAACCTAACCTAACCTAACGTAACCTAACCTAACCTAACCCAACCTAACCTAACCTAACCTAACCCAACTCAACCCAACCTAACCTAATCTAACCTAACCTAACCTAACCTAACCTAACCAAACCTAACCTAACCTAACCTAACCTAACCTAACCTAACCTAACGACGGTTGCAAGCGCTTTCACATTAAATATCGCAGTTCCCCACTTTTAATGGTGAAAAACACTGCATCTCAGTAATTGACATTGTTTAATGCGGTTTTACGACGGTTCATATCTTAACCTAACCTAACATTCGCACTTGTATCTAAAAACGCTCTATTACACTGTTTTTTTCACAATTACGATATTTGCATAACCTCACAGTTTTTCACCAACTTATTGCAGTACAGAACGCTGTATCTCGCTAAATGACATTGTTCTTTAAGGTTTCACGATGCTTGCATGCGCTTTAACGAGAATATCACAATATAGAAGTTTCGCACTTGTAACGGTAGAACACGCAGTATTTGGCTTGTTCATGCCGTTTTGTGTGCTTTCACAACATTTCACCTATCGCAGTTTAATACTCGCTATAAAACAACACTATCTCGTTAGATGACGTCGTTTTTGGTAGTTTCACGACGCTACCTAGCTTAAACTAACCTAACCTAACCTAACCTTCGCACTTCTATCGTTAGAAAACGTTTTACTCGCCACTTTACAATGTTTTCTACAAGATTACAACGGTTTCATGCGCTTTCACATTAGATGTCGTAGTTCCCGACTTGTAATGTTGAAAAACACTACATCTCACTAATTGACATTGTTTAATGCGGTTTTACGACGGTTGATATGTCAACCTAACCTAACATTCGCACTTGTATCTAAAGACGCTCAATTACACTGTTTCGTTCACAATTACGATATTTGCTTGACCTCACAGTTTCTCACCAACTTATTACAGTACAGAACGCTGTATCTCGCTAAATGACATCGTTCTTTAAGGTTTCACGATACTTGCATGCGCTTTACAGAGAATGTCACAACATAGCAGTTTCGCACTTGTAACGGTACAACACGCAGTATTTGGCTTGTTCATGCCGTTTTGTGTGCTTTCACAACATTTTACCTATCGCAGTTTCGTACTCGCAATAAAACAACACTATCTCGTTAGATGACGTCGTTTTTGGTGGTTTCACGACGCTACCTAGCTTAAACTAACATAACTAAACCTAACATAACCTTCGCACTTCTATCGTTAGAAAACGTTTTACTCGCTACTTTACATTGCTTTCTACAACATTACGACGGTTTCAAGCGCTTTCACATTAGATATCGCAGTTCCCAACTTGTAAAGGTGAAAAACACTGCATCTCACTAAGGGACATTGTTTATTGCGGTTTTACGACGGTTCATACCTTAACCTAACGTAACCTAACCTAACCTAACCCAACCTAACCTAACATAACCTAACCTAACCTAACCTAACCAAACCTAACCTAACGTAACCTAACCTAACCTAACCTAACCTAACCAAACGACGTTTGCAAGCGCTTTCACATTAGATATCGCAGTTCCCAACTTGTAATGGTGAAAAACACTGCATCTCACTAAATGACATTGTTTAATGCGGTTTTACGACGGTTCATATCTTAACCTAACCTAACATTCGTACTTGTATTGAAAAACGCTCTATTACACTGGTTCGTTCACAATTACGATATTTGCATAACCTCACAGTTTTTCACCAACTTATTGCAGTACAGAACGCTGTATCTCGCTAAATGACATTGTTCTTTAAGGTTTCACGATGCTTGCATGCGCTTCAACGAGAATATCACAATATAGCAGTTTCGCACTTGTAACGGTACAACACGCAGTATTTGACTTGTTCATGCCATTTTGTGTGCATTCACAACATTTCACCTATCGCAGTTTAATACTCGCAATAAAACAACACTATCTCGTTAGATGACGTCGTTTTGGGTAGTTTCACGACGCTACCTAGCTTAAACTAACCTAACCTAACCTAACCTTCGCACTTCTATCGTTAGAAAACGTTTTACTCGCAACTTTACAATGTTTTCTACTAGATTACGACGGTTTCATGCGCTTTCACATTAGATATCGTAGTTCCCGACTTGTAATGCTGAAAAACACTACATCTCACTAAGTGACATTGTTTAATGCGGTTTTACGACGGTTGATATGTCAACCTAACCTAACATTCGCACTTGTATCTAAAGACGCTCAATTACACAGTTTCGTTCACAATTACAATATTTGCTTGACCTCACAGTTTCTCACCAACTTATTACAGTACAGAACGATGAATCTCGCTAAATGACATCGTTCTTTAAGGTTTCACGATACTTGCATGCGCTTTACCGAGAATGTCACAACATAGCAGTTTAGCACTTGTAACGGTACAACACGCAGTATTTGGCTTGTTCATGCCGTTTTGTGTGCTTTCACATTTTACCTATCGAAGTTTCGTACTCGCATTAAAACAACACTATCTCGTTAGATGACGTCGTTTTTGGTGGTTTCACGACGCTACCTAGCTTAAACTAACATAACTCAACCTAACATAACCTTCGCACTTCTATCGTTAGAAAACGTTTTACTCGCTACTTTACATTGCTTTCTACAACATTACGACGGTTTCAAGCGCTTTCACATTAGATATCGCAGTTCCCAACTTGTAAAGGTGAAAAACACTGCATCTCACTAAGTGACATTGTTTAATGCGGTTTTAGCGCGGTTCATATCTTAACCTAACCTAACCTAACCTAACCCAACCTAACCTAACATAACCTAACCTAACCTAACCTAACCAAACCTAACCTAACGTAACCTAACCTAACCTAACCTAACCTAACCTAACCTAACGACGTTTGCAAGCGCTTTCACATTAGATATCGCAGTTCCCGACTTGTAATGGTGAAAACACTGCATCTCACTAAGTGACATTGTTTAATGCGGTTTTAGGACGGTTGATATGTCAACCTAACCTAACATTCGCACTTGTATCTAAAGACGCTCAATTACACTGTTTCGTTCACAATTACGATATTTGCTTGACCTCACAGTTTCTCACCAATTTATTACAGTACAGAACGCTGTATCTCGCTAAATGACATCGTTCTTTAAGGTCTCACGATGCTTGCATGCGCTTTAACGAGAATATCACATTATAGCAGTTTCGCACTTGTAACGGTACAACACGCAGTATCTGGCTTGTTCAAGCCGTTTTGTGTACTTTCACAACATTTCACCTATTGCAGTTTCGTACATGCAATAAAACAACACTATCTCGTTAGATGACGTCCTTTTTGGTGGTCTCACGACGCTACATAGCTTAAACTAACATAACTCAAGCTAACCTTCGCACTTCTATCTTTAGAAAACGTTTTACTCGCAATTTTACAATGTTTTCTACAAGATTATGACGGTTTCATGCGCTTTCACATTAGATATCGTAGTTCCCGACTTGTAATGATGAAAAACACTACATCTCACTAAGTGACATTGTTTAATGCGGTTTTACGACGGTTGATATCTCAACCTAACCTAACATTCGCACTTGTATCTAAATACGCTCAATTACACTGTTTAGTTCACAATTAGGATATTTGCATAACCTCACAGTTTTTCACCAACTTATTGCAGTACAGAACGCTGTATCTCGCTAAATGACATCGTTCTTTAAGGTTTCACGATGCTTGCATGCGCTTTAACGAGAATATCACAACATAGCAGTTTCGCACTTGTAACGGTAGAACACGCAGTATTTGGCTTGTTCATGCCGTTTTGTGTGCTTTCACAACATTTCACCTATCGCAGTTTCGTACTCGCAATAAACACTATCTCGTTAGATGACGTCGTTTTTGGTGGTTTCACGACGCTACCTAGCTTAAACTAACATAACTCAAACTAACCGAACCTTCGCACTTCTATCATTAGAAAACGTTTTATTCGCTACTTTACAATGTTTTCTACAAGATTACGACGGTTTCATGCGCTTTCACATTAGATATCGCAGTTCCCGACTTGTAATGGTGAAAAACACAGCATCTCACTAAGTGACATTGTTTAATGCGGTTTTAGCGCGGTTCATATCTTAACCTAACCTAACCTTACCTAAACCAACCTAACCTAACCTAACCTAACCAAACCTTACCTAACATACCCTAACCTAACCTAACCTAACCTAACCAAACCTAACCTAACCTAACCTAACGTAACCTAACCTAACCTAACCTAACCTAACCTAACCTAACGACGTTTGCAAGCGCTTTCACATTAGATATCGCAGTTCCCGACTTGTAATGGTGAAAAACACTGCATCTCACTAAGTGACATTGTTTAATGCGGTTTTACGACGGTTCATATCTTAACCTAACCTAACATTCGCACTTGTATTAAAAAACGCTCTATTACACTGTTTCGTTCACAATTAGGATATTTGCATAACCTCACAGTTTTTCACCAACTTATCGCAGTACAGAACGCTGTATCTCGCTAAATGACATCGTTCTTTAAGGTTTCACGATGCTTTCATGCGCTTTAACGAGAATATCACAACATAGCAGTTTCGCACTTGTAACGGTACAACACGCAGTATTTGGCTTGTTCATGCCGTTTTGTGTGCTTTCACAACATTTCACCTATCGCAGTTTCGTACTCGCAATAAAACAACACTATCTCGTTAGATGACGTTGTTTTTGGTAGTTTCACGACGCTACCTAGCTTAAACTAACATAACTCAACCTAACATGACCTTCGCACTTCTATCGTTAGAAAACGTTTTACTCGCTACTTTACATTGCTTTCTACAACATTACGACGGTTTCAAGCGCTTTCACATTAGATATCACAGTTCCCAACTTGTAAAGGTGAAAAACACTGCATCTCACTAAGTGACATTGTTTAATGCGGTTTTACGACGGTTCATACCTTAACCTAACCTAACCTAACCTAACCTTACCTAACCTAACCTAACCTAACCCAACCCAACTTAACCTAACCTAACCTAAACTAACCTAACCCAACCTAACCTAACCTAACCTAACCTAACCCAACCTAACCCAACCCAACCCAACCTAACCTAACCTAAGCTAACCTAACCTAAGCTAACCAAACCTAACCTAACGTAACCTAACCTAACCTAACCTATTCTAACGTAACCTAACCTTACCTGACCTAACCTAACCTAACGTAACCTAACCTAACCTAACATAACCTAACGTAACCTAACCTAACCTAACGTAACCTAACCTAACCTAACCCAACCTAACCCAACCCAACCCAACCCAACAACACCCAACCCAACCTAACCTAACCTAACCTAACCTTACCTAACCTAACCAAATTATCCTTACCTAACCTAACCTAACCTAACGTAACCTAACCTAACCTAACCTACCGTAACCTAACCTAACCTAACGTAACCTAACCTAACCTAACCCAACCTAACCTAACCTAACCTAACCCAACTCAACCCAACCTAACCTAATCTAACCTAACCTAACCTAACCTAACCTAACCTAACCTAACGACGGTTGCAAGCGCTTTCACATTAAATATCGCAGTTCCCCACTTTTAATGGTGAAAAACACTGCATCTCAGTAATTGACATTGTTTAATGCGGTTTTACGACGGTTCATATCTTAACCTAACCTAACATTCGCACTTGTATCTAAAAACGCTCTATTACACTGTTTTGTTCACAATTACGATATTTGCATAACCTCACAGTTTTTCACCAACTTATTGCAGTACAGAACGCTGTATCTCGCTAAATGACATTGTTCTTTAAGGTTTCACGATGCTTGCATGCGCTTTAACGAGAATATCACAATATAGCAGTTTCGCACTTGTAACGGTAGAACACGCAGTATTTGGCTTGTTCATGCCGTTTTGTGTGCTTTCACAACATTTCACCTATCGCAGTTTAATACTCGCTATAAAACAACACTATCTCGTTAGATGGCGTCGTTTTTGGTAGTTTCACGACGCTACCTAGCTTAAACTAACCTAACCTAACCTAACCTTCGCACTTCTATCGTTTGAAAACGTTTTACTCGCCACTTTACAATGTTTTCTACAAGATTACGACGGTTTCATGCGCTTTCACATTAGATATCGTAGTTCCCGACTTGTAATGTTGAAAAACACTACATCTCACCAAGTGACATTGTTTTATGCGGTTTTACGACGGTTGATATGTCAACCTAACCTAACATTCGCACTTGTATCTAAAGACGCTCAATTACACTGTTTCGTTCACAATTACGATATTTGCTTGACCTCACAGTTTCTCACCAACTTATTACAGTACAGAACGCTGTATCTCGCTAAATGACATCGTTCTTTAAGGTTTCACGATACTTGCATGCGCTTTACCGAGAATGTCACAACATAGCAGTTTCGCACTTGTAACGGTACAACACGCAGTATTTGGCTTGTTCATGCCGTTTTGTGGCTTTCACAACATTTTACCTATCGCAGTTTTGTACTCGCAATAAAACAACACTATCTCGTTAGATGACATCGTTTTTGGTGGTTTCACGACGCTACCTAGCTTAAACTAACATAACTCAACCTAACATAACCTTCGCACTTCTATCGTTAGAAAACGTTTTACTCGCTACTTTACATTGCTTTCTACAACGTTACGACGGTTTCAAGCGCTTTCACATTAGATATCGCAGTTCCCAACTTGTAAAGGTGAAAAACACTGCATCTCACTAAGTGACATTGTTTATTGCGGTTTTACGACGGTTCATACCTTAACCTAACGTAACCTAACCTAACCTAACCCAACCTAACCTAACATAACCTAACCTAACCTAACCTAACCAAACCTAACCTAACGTAACCTAACCTAACCTAACCTAACCTAACGACGTTTGCAAGCGCTTTCACATTAGATATCGCAGTTCCCAACTTGTAATGGTGAAAAACACTGCATCTCACTAAATCACATTGTTTAATGCGGTTTTACGACGGTTCATATCTTAACCTAACCTAACATTCGTACTTGTATTGAAAAACGCTCTATTACACTGTTTCGTTCACAATTACGATATTTGCATAACCTCACAGTTTTTCACCAACTTATTGCAGTACAGAACGCTGTATCTCGCTAAATGACATTGTTCTTTAAGGTTTCACGATGCTTGCATGCGCTTCAACGAGAATATCACAATATAGCAGTTTCGCACTTGTAACGGTCGAACACGCAGTATTTGGCTTGTTCATGCCGTTTTGTGTGCTTTGACAACATTTTACCTATCGCAGTTTCGTACTCGCATTAAAACAACACTATCTCGTTAGATGACGTCGTTTTTGGTGGTTTCACGACGCTACCTAGCTTAAACTAACATAACTCAACCTAACATAACCTTCGCACTTCTATCGTTAGAAAACGTTTTACTCGCTACTTTACATTGCTTTCTACAACATTACGACGGTTTCAAGCGCTTTCACATTAGATATCGCAGTTTCCAACTTGTAAAGGTGAAAAACACTGCATCTCACTAAGTGACATTGTTTAATGCGGTTTTAGCGCGGTTCATATCTTAACCTAACCTAACCTAACCTAACATAACCTAACCTAACCTAACCTAACCAAACCTAACCTAACGTAACCTAACCTAACCTAACCTAACCTAACCTAACCTAACCTAACGACGTTTGCAAGCGCTTTCACATTAGATATCGCAGTTCCCGACTTGTAATGGTGAAAACACTGCATCTCACTAAGTGACATTGTTTAATGCGGTTTTAGGACGGTTGATATGTCAACCTAACCTAACATTCGCACTTGTATCTAAAGACGCTCAATTACACTGTTTCGTTCACAATTACGATATTTGCTTGACCTCACAGTTTCTCACCAATTTATTACAGTACAGAACGCTGTATCTCGCTAAATGACATCGTTCTTTAAGGTCTCACGATGCTTGCATGCGCTTTAACGAGAATATCACATTATAGCAGTTTCGCACTTGTAACGGTACAACACGCAGTATCTGGCTTGTTCAAGCCGTTTTGTGTACTTTCACAACATTTCACCTATTGCAGTTTCGTACATGCAATAAAACAACACTATCTCGTTAGATGACGTCCTTTTTGGTGGTCTCACGACGCTACATAGCTTAAACTAACATAACTCAAGCTAACCTTCGCACTTCTATCTTTAGAAAACGTTTTACTCGCAATTTTACAATGTTTTCTACAAGATTACGACGGTTTCATGCGCTTTCACATCAGATATCGCAGTTCCCGACTTGTAATGGTGGAAAACACAGCATCTCACTAAGTGACATTGTTTAATGCGGTTTTAGCGCGGTTCATATCTTAACCTAACCTAACCTTACCTAACCCAACCTAACCTAACCCAACCCAACCCAACCTAACCTAACCTAACCTAACCTAAACTAACCTAACCCAACCTAACCTAACCTAACCTAACCCAACCCAACCCAACCTAACCTAACCTAAGCTAACCTAACCTAACCTAACCAAACCTAACCTAACCTAACTTAACCTAACCTAACGTAACCTGACCTAACCTATTCTAACGTAACCTAACCTTAACTGACCTAACCTAACCTAACGTAACCTAACCTAACCTAACATAACCTAACGTAACCTAACCTAACCTAACCTAACGTAACCTAACCTAACCTAACCCAACCTAACCCAACCCAACCCAACCCAACAACACCCAACCCAACCTAACCTAACCTAACCTAACCTTACCTAACCTAACCAAATTATCCTTACCTAACCTAACCTAACTTAACGTAACCTAACCTAACCTAACGTAACCTAACCTAACCTAACGTAACCTAACCTAACCTAACCTGACCTAACCCAACCTAACCTAACCTAACCTAACCTAACCCAACTCAACCCAACCTAACCTAACCTAATCTAACCTAACCTAACCTAACCTAACCTAACCTAACCTAACCTAACCTAACCAAACCTAACCTAACCTAACCTAACCTAACGACGGTTGCAAGCGCTTTCACATTAAATATCGCAGTTCCCCACTTTTAATGGTGAAAAACACCGCATCTCAGTAATTGACATTGTTTAATGCGGTTTTACGACGGTTCATATCTTAACCTAACCTAACCTTCGCACTTGTATCTAAAAACGCTCTATTACACTGTTTTGTTCACAATTACGATATTTGCATAACCTCACAGTTTTTCACCAACTTATTGCAGTACAGAACGCTGTATCTCGCTAAATGACATTGTTCTTTAAGGTTTCACGATGCTTGCATGCGCTTTAACGAGAATATCACAATATAGCAGTTTCGCACTTGTAACGGTAGAACACGCAGTATTTGGCTTGTTCATGCCGTTTTGTGTGCTTTCACAACATTTCACCTATCGCAGTTCAATACTCGCTATAAAACAACACTATCTCGTATGATGACGTCGTTTTTGGTAGTTTCACGACGCTACCTAGCTTAAACTAACCTAACCTAACCTAACCTTCGCACTTCTATCGTTAGAAAACGTTTTGCTCGCCACTTTACAATGTTTTCTACAAGATTACGACGGTTTCATGCGCTTTCACAATAGATATCGTAGTTCCCGACTTGTAATGTTGAAAAACACTACATCTCACTAAGTGACATTGTTTAATGCGGTTTTACGACGGTTGATATGTCAACCTAACCTAACATTCGCACTTGTATCTAAAGACGCTCAATTACACTGTTTCGTTCACAATTACGATATTTGCTTGACCTCACAGTTTCTCACCAACTTATTACAGTACAGAACGCTGTATCTCGCACAATGACATCGTTCTTTAAGGTTTCACGATACTTGCATGCGCTTTACCGAGAATGTCACAACATAGCACTTTCGCACTTGTAACGGTACAACACGCAGTATTTGGCTTGTTCATGCCGTTTTGTGTGCTTTCACAACATTTTACCTATCGCAGTTTGGTACTCGCAATAAAACAACACTATCTCGTTAGATGACGTCGTTTTTGGTGGTTTCACGACGCTACCTAGCTTAAACTGACATAACTCAACCTAACATAACCTTCGCACTTCTATCGTTAGAAAACGTTTTACTCGCTACTTTACATTGCTTTCTACAACATTACGACGGTTTCAAGCGCTTTCACATTAGATATCGCAGTTCCCAACTTGTAAAGGTGAAAAACACTGCATCTCACTAAGTGACATTGTTTATTGCGGTTTTACGACGGTTCATACCTTAACCTAACGTAACCTAACCTAACCTAACCCAACCTAACCTAACATAACCTAACCTAACCTAACCTAACCTAACCTAACCTAACCTAACCTAACCTAACGACGTTTGCAAGCGCTTTCACATTAGATATCGCAGTTCCCAACTTGTAATGGTGAAAAACACTGCATCTCACTAAGTGACATTGTTTAATGCGGTTTTACGACGGTTCATATCTTAACCTAACCTAACATTCGTACTTGTATTGAAAAACGCTCTATTACACTGTTTCGTTCACAATTACGATATTTGCATAACCTCACAGTTTTTCACCAACTTATTGCAGTACAGAACGCTGTATCTCGCTAAATGACATTGTTCTTTCAGGTTTCACGATGCTTGCATGCGCTTTAACGAGAATATCACAATATAGCAGTTTCGCACTTGTAACGGTAGAACACGCAGTATTTGGCTTGTTCATGCCGTTTTGTGTGCATTCACAACATTTCACCTATCGCAGTTTAATACTCGCAATAAAACAACACTATCTCGTTAGATGACGTCGTTTTTGGTAGTTTCACGACGCTACCTAGCTTAAACTAACATAACCTAACCTAACCTTCGCACTTCTATCGTTAGAAAACGTTTTACTCGCAACTTTACAATGTTTTCTACAAGATTACGACGGTTTCATGCGCTTTCACATTAGATATCGTAGTTCCCGACTTGTAATGTTGAAAAACACATCTCACTAAGTGACATTGTTTAATGCGGTTTTACGACGGTTGATATGTCAACCTAACCTAACATTCGCACTTGTATCTAAAGACGCTCAATTACACTGTTTCGTTCACAATTAAGATATTTGCTTGACCTCACAGTTTCTCACCAACTTATTACAGTACAGAACGCTGTATCTCGCTAAATGACATCGTTCTTTAAGGTTTCACGATACTTGCATGCGCTTTACCGAGAATGTCACAACATAGCAGTTTCGCACTTGTAACGGTACAACACGCAGTATTTGGCTTGTTCATGCCGTTTTGTGTGCTTTCACAACATTTTACCTATCGCAGTTTCGTACTCGCATTAAACACTATCTCGTTAGATGACGTCGTTTTTGGTGGTTTCACGACGCTACCTAGCTTAAACTAACATAACTCAAACTAACCGAACCTTCGCACTTCTATCGTTAGAAAACGTTTTATTCGCTACTTTACAATGTTTTCTACAAGATTACGACGGTTTCATGCGCTTTCACATTAGATATCGCAGTTCCCGACTTGTAATGGTGAAAAACACAGTATCTCACTAAGTGACATTGTTTAGTGCGGTTTTAGCGCGGTTCATATCTTAACCTAACCTAACCTTACCTAAACCAACCTAACCTAACCTAACCTAACCAAACCTTACCTAACATACCCTAACCTAACCTAACCTAACCTAACCTAACCAAACCTAACCTAACCTTACCTAACGTAACCTAACCTAACCTAACCTATTCTAACCTAACCTAACGACGTTTGCAAGCGCTTTCACATTAGATATCGCAGTTCCCGACTTGTAATGGTGAAAAACACTGCATCTCACTAAGTGACATTGATTAATGAGGTTTTACGACGGTTCATATCTTAACCTAACCTAACATTCGCACTTGTATTAAAAAACGCTCTATTACACTGTTTCGTTCACAATTAGGATATTTGCATAACCTCACAGTTTTTCACCAACTTATTGCAGTACAGAACGCTGTATCTCGCTAAATGACATCGTTCTTTAAGGTTTCACGATGCTTTCATGCGCTTTAACGAGAATATCACAACATAGCAGTTTCGCACTTGTAACGGTACAACACGCAGTATTTGGCTTGTTCATGCCGTTTTGTGTGCTTTCACAACATTTCACCTATCGCAGTTTCGTACTCGCAATAAAACAACACTATCTCGTTAGATGACGTTGTTTTTGGTAGTTTCGCGACGCTACCTAGCTTAAACTAACATAACTCAACCTAACATGACCTTCGCACTTCTATCGTTAGAAAACGTTTTACTCGCTACTTTACATTGCTTTCTACAACATTACGACGGTTTCAAGCGCTTTCACATTAGATATCACAGTTCCCAACTTGTAAAGGTGAAAAACACTGCATCTCACTAAGTGACATTGTTTAATGCGGTTTTACGACGGTTCATACCTTAACCTAACCTAACCTAACCTTACCTAACCTAACCTAACCCAACCCAACCCAACCTAACCTAACCTAACCTAACCTAAACTAACCTAACCCAACCTAACCTAACCTAACCTAACCTAACCTAACCCAACCTAACCCAACTAAACCCAACATAACCTAACCTAAGCTAACCTAACCTAACCTAACCAAACCTAACCTAACCTAACTTAACCTAACCTAACGTAACCTAACCTAACCTATTCTAACGTAACCTAACCTTACCTGACCTAACCTAACCTAACGTAACCTAACCTAACCTAACATAACCTAACGTAACCTAACCTAACCTAACCTAACGTAACCTAACCTAACCTAACCCAACCTAACCCAACCCAACCCAGCCCAACAACACCCAACCCAACCTAACCTAACCTAACCTAACCTTACCTAACCTAACCAAATTATCCTTACCTAACCTAACCTAACCTAACCTAACGTAACCTAACCTAACCTAACCTAACGTAACCTAACCTAACCTAACCCAACCTAACCTAACCTAACCTAACCTAACCCAACTCAACCCAACCTAACCTAATCTAACCTAACCTAACCTAACCTAACCTAACCAAACCTAACCTAACCTAACCTAACCTAACCTAACCTAACGACGGTTGCAAGCGCTTTCACATTAAATATCGCAGTTCCCCACTTTTAATGGTGAAAAACACTGCATCTCAGTAATTGACATTGTTTAATGCGGTTTTACGACGGTTCATATCTTAACCTAACCTAACATTCGCACTTGTATCTAAAAACGCTCAATTACACTGTTTCGTTCACAATTACGATATTTGCTTGACCTCACAGTTTCTCACCAACTTATTACAGTACAGAACGCTGAATCTCGCTAAATGACATCGTTCTTTAAGGTTTCACGATGCTTGCATGCGCTTTACCGAGAATGTCACAACATAGCAGTTTCGCACTTGTAACGGTACAACACGCAGTATTTGGCTTGTTCATGCCGTTTTGTGTGCTTTCACAACATTTTACCTATCGCAGTTTAATACTCGCTATAAAACAACACTATCTCGTTAGATGACGTCGTTTTTGGTAGTTTCACGACGCTACCTAGCTTAAACTAACCTAACCTAACCTAACCTTCGCAGTTCTATCGTTAGAAAACGTTTTACTCGCCACTTTACAATGTTTTCTACAAGATTACGACGGTTTCATGCGCTTTCACATTAGATATCGTAGTTCCCGACTTGTAATATTGAAAAACACTACATCTCACTAAGTGACATTGTTTAATGCGGTTTTACGACGGTTGATATGTCAACCTAACCTAACATTCGCACTTGTATCTAAAGACGCTCAATTACACTGTTTCGTTCACAATTACGATATTTGCTTGACCTCACAGTTTCTCACCAACTTATTACAGTACAGAACGCTGTATCTCGCTAAATGACATCGCCCTATTGGAAAAATTGCCATGGTGGATACTGGAAAACATGGTGGGCGTAGTGGAAATAATAGTGGGCATGGTGGAAATAATAGTGGGCATGGTGGAAATTATGATGGCTATGGTTTGACGTAGTGGAAAATGTGGTGGTTATGCCGCGACATACTGGGTGGTATGGTGTACAGATGATGGGTAAAGTGGAAATGATGGTGGAAAGCAGAGGCTAGATAGTGGGCAATAATGGGACACTCTGCCCACCATTGCGATAATGCTGGGAAGCCCTAAGCATATGGTGTGTGGTGCTTATTATGGTGGGCTACATGGTGTACCAAGCTGAGAAACTCTTCCCACCATTGCGATAATGCTGGGAAGCACTAAGCAGATGATGGGTGCTGCTTGTTATGGTGGGCCACATGGTGTACCAAGCTGAGAAGCTCTGCCCACCATCGCGATAATGCTGGGAAGCAGTAAGCAGATGATGGGTGGGCTTATAATAGCGGGCAAATTATATAGTGTACCAAGCTGAGATCTGTACACTACATGTTCACCCATCATGATTTCCACCAAAGGTTAGGCCTACTGACCGAGCCCGTACAATTGTGTTATCCGTGCTTCCGGGTTTCAGAATACACGATTACGACGATTAAGTATGACAATACAGCGCAGCCATATGGCATCAATTAGCCTAAATGAAGCATTTTTCATTTTGTGTGCTGTTCGCTCAAGAAGCAACAAACATCGATGCGACGCGATTAAAGCACTCCCAGAGAACGTAATTTAGTGTCTTCTCACCGACAGCCGCCGGTCGCACTCGCCGGCACTTCTCTAGCTTTTGTACGAGAACTCAGACGTGGCAATTCGTGTGCTTGGTGAACCATTATGATAGCGTAATGTTTCCGGTACACTGCATTCGTTTTGGCCAAGCCGTTATGTAGCTGTTGCTTTAGCGAAAGAGCAACAGCATTGCGCTGGCGCGACCGCCCTCTACATTGCGCGAAAAGCATCCCAATACTCACTCAAATAAATTAGGCGGGCGTATCGATGAAATGAGCCTAGAAGCGTCATAAAGCGTGAGCAGATGTCGCCCTTTAGAACGACTGTGAAACGGATATTAAACTTGGCAGACCCCGCCGGTAAACTGTTGCTGCTCCCCAGTCCACTTGGTTTTTTTTTTCCTTTAAGTTGTGAATTGTAAAAAAAATAGCACTAGTGTCAATAACATAGTGGCAATCGTTACAGGGCGCAGTTGCTTGTGTTTAATAAATGTGCAATTTTTAGTAGCAGGTGTAGATCTTGTCTATGTTGTGTACACGACAAACATAACTTAAGTTGAACCTTAAGTTTGTACGTCAACTAAGTATTTAACACGCAACCACCGTCATGTTGGTGTGGCGCAGTGGTTAGCGTCTTCGAATGGGAATCCGGAGGTTGCACGTTCGATCCTCCATAACGCATTGTTTTTTTTTTACGGGACGGGTGTTTTTTATACCGTTTTTATAGAATTCTTTTTTATTTTTTGTGGCAGCTCGTCACGGTGATTCTGACGTCATTTTGCGCTCAAGTGTTGCCGGCACTGCAGCACCCACCATACCCACCATGCGCCATGGTGGGTGTTTCCCACCATTCACCCACTACATTAATCCACTATAATGGTGGGTGGTGGTTTCCACCATGCCCACCATTCGTTTTTTTTCCGATAGGGCGTTCTTTAAGGTTTCACGATACTTGCATGCGCTTTACCGAGAATGTCACAACATAGCAGTTTCGCACTTGTAACTGTACAACACGCAGTATTTGGCTTGTTCATGCCGTTTTGTGTGCTTTCACAACATTTTACCTATCGCAGTTTCGTACTCGCAATAAAACAACACTATCTCGTTAGATGACATCGTTTTTGGTGGTTTCACGACGCTACCTAGCTTAAACTAACATAACTCAACCTAACATAACCTTCGCACTTCTATCGTTAGAAAACGTTTTACTCGCTACTTTACATTGCTTTCTACAACATTACGACGGTTTCAAGCGCTTTCACATTAGATATCGCAGTTCCCAACTTGTAAAGGTGAAAAACACTGCATCTCACTAAGTGACATTGTTTATTGCGGTTTTACGACGGTTCATACCTTAACCTAACGTAACCTAACCTAACCTAACCCAACCTAACCTAACATAACCTAACCTAACCTAACCTAACCTAACCAAACCTAACCTAACGTAACCTAACCTAACCTAACCTAACGACGTTTGCAAGCGCTTTCACATAAGATATCGCCGTTCCCAACTTGTAATGGTGAAAAACACTGCATCTCACTAAATCACATTGTTTAATGCGGTTTTACGACGGTTCATATCTTAACCTAACCTAACATTCGTACTTGTATTGAAAAACGCTCTATTACACTGTTTCGTTCACAATTACGATATTTGCATAACCTCACAGTTTTTCACCAACTTATTGCAGTACAGAACGCTGTATCTCGCTAAATGACATTGTTCTTTAAGGTTTCGCGATGCTTGCATGCGCTTCAACGAGAATATCACAATATAGCAGTTTCGCACTTGTAACGGTCGAACACGCAGTATTTGGCTTGTTCATGCCATTTTGTGTGCATTCACAACATTTCACCTATCGCAGTTTAATACTCGCAATAAAACAACACTATCTCGTTAGATGACGTCGTTTTTGGTAGTTTCACGACGCTACCTAGCTTAAACTAACCTAACCTAACCTAACCTTCGCACTTCTATCGTTAGAAAACGTTTTACTCGCAACTTTACAATGTTTTCTACTAGATTACGACGGTTTCATGCGCTTTCACATTAGATATCGTAGTTCCCGACTTGTAATGTTGAAAAACACTACATCTCACTAAGTGACATTGTTTAATGCGGTTTTACGACGGTTGATATGTCAACCTAACCTAACATTCGCACTTGTATCTAAAGACGCTCAATTACACTGTTTCGTTCACAATTACGATATTTGCTTGACCTCACAGTTTCTCACCAACTTATTACAGTACAGAACGCTGAATCTCGCTAAATGACATCGTTCTTTAAGGTTTCACGATACTTGCATGCGCTTTACCGAGAATGTCACAACATAGCAGTTTCGCACTTGTAACGGTACAACACGCAGTATTTGGCTTGTTCATGCCGTTTTGTGTGCTTTCACAACATTTTACCTGTCGCAGTTTCGTACTCGCATTAAAACAACACTATCTCGTTAGATGACGTCGTTTTTGGTGGTTTCACGACGCTACCTAGCTTAAACTAACATAACTCAACCTAACATAACCTTCGCACTTCTATCGTTAGAAAACGTTTTACTCGCTACTTTACATTGCTTTCTACAACATTACGACGGTTTTAAGCGCTTTCACATTAGATATCGCAGTTCCCAACTTGTAAAGGTGAAAAACACTGCATCTCACTAAGTGACATTGTTTAATGCGGTTTTAGCGCGGTTCATATCTTAACCTAACCTAACCTAACCTAACCCAACCTAACCTAACATAACCTAACCTAACCTAACCAAACCTAACCTAACCTAACCTAACCTAACCTAACCTAACCTAACCTAACCTAACGACGTTTGCAAGCGCTTTCACATTAGATATCGCAGTTCCCAACTTGTAATGGTGAAAAACACTGCATCTCACTAAGTGACATTGTTTAATGTGGTTTTACGACGGTTCATATCTTAACCTAACCTAACATTCGTACTTGTATTGAAAAACGCTCTATTACACTGTTTCGTTCACAATTACGATATTTGCATAACCTCACAGTTTTTCACCAACTTATTGCAGTACAGAACGCTGTATCTCGCTAAATGACATTGTTC